>NC_044580.1:5523799-5826829 GCF_901933205.1 Camarhynchus parvulus
ACCTGCGGACCCTCTCAGAGGATGCTTTTCCGGGGCACTCTGGTCAGAGGATGGTTTCCCTGCACACCCCGATCACAGGATGGTTTCCCGGCACACCCCGATCACAGGATGGTTTCCCGGCACACCCCGATCAGGCTGTGCGGCCGCTCCCGCTCCAGGGCGCGGCTGAGCGGGGTCCGGCTGCGCGCCGGGGCCGCGGCGGAGCTCAGGGCGCCGCAGCTCCGCAGGTGCAGATCCCCCTGCAGCCGCTTCCTGCAGCCGCCCGCGCCCGGCTGGGAGCTCGTCATCACCTGCGGGGAAAGGCAGGAATGGGGAAAACGGGGTGAGAAAAGTTCTCATTTAAAAGCTTCAGTCTCTGGATAATATTTCATTTAGGCTGTTTAACATTTCATTTAACCTGGATAACATTTCATTTAAGCTGTCTAACACTGAAACTCTTCCAAAGGAGGTTCAGCCCACCAGAACCCCTCCTGCTTCTGTCCTCGCAGCTGGTCAGGACTCGGGACTGGGCACCTGGAAAGCACAGCCAGGTTTTCTGTCTGAGCTGCAGTGTAATATTTATTGCTGCCCCATAAATATAAATTATTTCTTACTAATGCCATGTAACTATAAAAGAGCTTCTGTAGGAATTGTCTGAAGAATTTAAACTGTATAAACATTTAAATAAGGTATTTGTCTATGGAAACTGGACACACCTTTAGAACATCAGTGGCCTACCTGGTCTATGATATTGGCACTGAAAATGGCTTCTTCCATGTGTCTCTCATCAGATTTAATGACTGACCGTATGCTGTTCACTACGTGACGCACTTCTGGAGGGAGATTACAGTCTGAATGTTCCAAAAATTTTGCCACTAAAATTTTTGTGTCTTTATAGGCCTTAAGGTCCACTAAGGAATGTGGCCGCTCTTTCGAGACTGTGTGAAAAGCCTTTGGCTTTAGGTGCAGATCGATTTTCCTTGTATCCCTCTGTTTTCCAGTAGGTAGAAAACTGCTCAAAGAATGCTGGCAAGCAGAGGCAGCCATATGAGAACCAGAGACAGGAACTAAAAAAGGGGGGGAAGAATATCTTTAAAGTAATAGTTTAAAAAAAGAAAAAGAGAAAAGAAAAAAAAAGGCAAAACAAATATTGTCACAAAGTTTCTACTTTGTCATAAAATGTCTGTTTTGCTTGAAGAGTAGCAAAAACACGCAGTCAAGGAAACACTACAAAATGGGTAATTTTAACCAGGAGTAACTAGGAGTATCAGGAATAAGACCTTCCCATGGCCAAGGAGGACTGCCTTGAGAATGAGTGGGTGGGTAATTAAAGTGCTTCACAAACCAGACATTTTTGTTACCTCCACCTGCAAGGACATCAGTTGACATTAATGCTAAGGAAACCCACCAGCTACTCTGTGTTACACGCAAATCGTACAGCTTTAGGCCCAGCCCCTCACCCCAACTTTAAGACTAAAGTTCTGCCTATTTTTAGGCCTTGGAAATTATATGCAAGAGAGATTAGTGAGAAACACAGAGAAAGCAAATATGCTGATGTAAACCAGAGGACCTAATTCACAACATGTACTTTCATTCAAGGCAGGTTCCATCAGCATTGTACAACATACATTTATGCTGTTAACTGGCTTTTCTGCCCCAGATTTTTCAAAGCTCATTTCTCTCTCAGAAGCTTTTCATTATTTTTAAAAGAAAATAAGGAAACCCATCCTCTGCTTTAGAAAACCAATTCTCACCTGTTTCTCCTGTAGCTGGAGATAATCCTGCATCTTGGCACTGCCTGCACACAGAAGTCCAGGCACAATTATCACCTTCAACCAAAGGCAGACAGAAAGAGCAAAGTCAACCCCTGCTGTCTCTGCCCAAAGCAAGGAAAAATACACAGGAATCTTTTATTATCTCCTTTATAGAATGAAACTACTGAGAAGAAATACTGCTTTCAAGATGTCCATTCATAAAGAGAAGCTACTACACCCAGAAATGCCTTATGAGTTGTTACATAGATAGAAGCAGGAAGACAGAGCTCATGTTTTATGGTTTCCTCTGTAATCCTAAATATCTCAGGCCTAAGTGCTGAAACTCCCTATAGAGGCAGACCTCAGACCTCTTCCATATTTTCTGGACAGAATTTATATTGGAAAATGGGAAAAACGAGAAAGATTAATCCCTCTAATTTCTACAAAACCAGCATTTTTTATTCAATATTTCTCCTCCTTTTAAAAATATATTATCATTATTTTCAGTATAAATGTAACACACCATTGTTTAAATTAATGGGTAGGTGAGCAGGGTGGTACCTGATGAGCCAATCAATAACAAGTGGTTATGAAGCATCTACAAACAGCTTTGGATGCCATCTAATGACCATTTCTGGGACTCCAGCATGAGGATCAATGATGATGAGATCACAGTGTACAGTAACTACCACGTGCAGTCTTTTTCATTTCTGACAAGATGGAATAAACCCTCACATTTGGTTGTTAATCTGTTTCCAAGATTGAAAATTATTTTGAACTTGTAGGTAGCTTAGGAGAGGTTTTCTTCCATATCTCCAGGGACAGTTTATAATGAAAAGCTGGCATAATCCTCTCTGGTAGAGTGAATAATTAAATGAAGGAAACAAATGTAAGATGCTAAAAACATAGCAAATCTGTAAGAAATTAAGAGAGACAGCTTCTATTCTGTCTTTAATTTGTTCTATTATGCTTAAGTACTGTAGCACATGAATCATGGCATGGTTATTAAGAGGAGACACTTCAGAGGCTCTGTCTTCCCATCCATTACTAAACAGTTTAATGTACTTGCAGCAAGTCAAAACGACACCACTGGACATGACCCTGAATTATCTGGAACACAAACACTACAATAATCACTCAGGCACTTAACTGATACAGCCATATAGTCCATCATAGCTGATTATAAATGAAGTTTATTGTAATAAACATCTGTGCTAGGAGTTGATTTTGTCTGCCTTTGCCATGACAAACTTTACAGGGAAAAGGCAGAAAAAATGCGCCAACTATTAACTTTTAAGTAATTTTTTTTTAGGAGGGAACCATGTCTGACAATGGTATGTGAATCCACCATTTTTATGTTTTTCAGGGAGTACACAGTGAGTACAAATGCACCTATTAAACTAAACCTTCATTTATAATTTCTCCACTAGGAATGACAGGTATTAAAAAAAAAGTTTACTTAAAAAGGCTTAATGGGAGAATTATTTGACTATACAATATAGACCCCATCAGGTCAAGATGTGCTTGAAGCAAATGAATTCTGTTTTAGGGCCTGAAAGACTGGTTCCATTAGATCTCATTGCAGTTGTGTCACTGTCCTGTTGCACATATGCACCATCCCCATGTGAAATAATTTCTGTTCCAAACTATGGGAAGTGCAATCACAGTGCAATTCAAAATCCATTTCACAAAAATCTACACCGTAAATGTCAAGGTTGTGCTTCTAAACCTCTTCATATTGGCTTGGAGGTGAGGCAGAAAATAAATTAGTCATTTTTTCTTATAGTAGAAAGGCAGTGTCTTAAGAAAAACCCAAGTCCCAGCTACAATCTGATCACTGTATTTTCCTAAAAGTTCCTCCAGCCTCAGTTCTCCAAAATCCACAGTTATTAATATTAACAGTGTGTAGTTACAACTCTGTCTTTCATAAAGTCACATCCACTTGACCAGTTCTTTTACTCCAGGACAATTTTTAAAAGTAGTTGTGTGTTACTGAAAAAAACCCAAAGCACTTTTTCTTGTGTGTTGGTTGAGGGAGCTCAGTTGGTTCCCTTTATCTTTGCCTGTTATTCAATCCCATAGGTATATTTGAAAATTCTTCAGTGAATATCAACAGTCAGTCATGAAAAATCCAGATCAAATGCCTTACAAAGACTGTAAAGAGCTTCAGCTGTTTGTCACAGTTTAGGAAAAATAAGCTTCAGGGCTGCTACAGACAGCCAGAATATGTTACTAGAATTGGGCTCCTTCTAAACTACCTATGATTTCCAGAGCAGGTTCAATAAAAAGTAGAGGAAGGGGATGCAGTGTAAACCTTCACAGAGTAAACTATTGCAAACTAGTTTGCCAAATAGATGTATGAAGAAATACATCTAGGCTTAACCAGAGACTCGAGTCAATCCTTCCCTTAAGGATTTCATGAGGAAGTGTCTCTGCAGGCAGCAGAGTAGGTCAGCACCCAGCCCCTCCGAGTCCCTGCTCTTGCTCCCCCTCCCCTGTGTGCCAGCATCTCTAGAACTTTCTCTGCCTCTTCATCCAGTCTTTGCTAAGCCCAGCTACATCTCAGTAATGCCCAGCTCATGTCCCTCCATGCCACTTTTCCAGAATATAAATGTATTTAGGACACATTAAGAAGGAAGGCAGGGCATCTGTCCCACCAGGTGTCCAGAGCCAGCTGGAGCATGGGGGCATGGCTGCCCATGGCAAACACTGCTCCACCAGCATATGGAGCACAGCTCTGGAACCTTGCAGTGACTGATCCAGAAGAGAAAGGGTTGTTCTTCTTGACTTTCACACAGCAGAAAGGATTCAGAAATTCCTACTAACTGTCTGCTTACTGGCAGCTTCATTGCACATATGTCCTAGCAGAGTAGATGTCATAAAATAAAATGCAGACTTCTAGATTAAAGATTCACTTTTCCTGGCTCAGATGAAGAGGCTACATTTCTAAAGGTAAAAGACATTCAATTATTGAGCTAAGTATGAAGTCTCTGAAATGATATTATAAAGATGCAAGAAGTGCAATAGAACCAAAACATCATCCTAAATGGAACAAGTTATCTCAATATTTTGTCTCCTTTTGCTCTGAGTTAATCATATGATTCTGTTCTTCCTCTGGATCCCTTACAAAGCCTGGTGAACAGATCTTGTAGCAGCACAACCCATGACATCTTAAAAAGCTTTTAATCTTTACTTTCCAAGCCACTTCTCCAACTTACCCTTCTGAATCTCTCCAAACAGCTTAGATCCCTTTTTAATGGTTTAGACAGTTCCACATTCCTGCTACTACTAAATCAACTCCTTTTTCACTAACAAGCATATTTTTATGAAGATACACTGTTCAGCTAACATCTCCTCCTCCCTACTTTTCTAAAAGGAGATTCATAGCAGAAGACACTTATCCACGACAGCCAAAAGCTTTTCTTTTCCTTTATCATCTTGTCATGTGCCTCATGTTCATTTCTTTGTCCTTCAAAACTTTTCACCATACACCCCAAGCTGCCACTAGTCACAGTGGCTGCCTCTGACATGCCCCAATACTGCCAATGTCAGTGTCACCTTGAGGAATCACATCCTGCTGTACAACAAGCATGACAGCTCCAGTAGGAGTTTGCTAAATAAACCCCAGCTGCCATTGCACTTCTCAGTTTAGCCTCTCAGTAGAACAGTAATAGAGAGGTGGGAAAAGCTACTCAACACATGGTTTTCTGAGCAGCGCAGAGAGAATGGTGAAATTTAGAAAAGCCAAAATTAATTTCAATCTGTCAATTTTTCCATTTCCATTCTTAAATTTTCACAAATTTAGAAAATACGCATGGAGCTAAAGCCTTCATACCTAAGACAACCCTCTTAGGAGTGCTGCACAGAATTCCCAGCAGGGCCAGTTGCTGCACAAATCAATCCCAGTGCTTTGCTGCACGTTTGCCCTCCTGTGTCCCACACCTACCTTCAGTGGCAGACGAGCAGGACACAGGGGCACTGCTGGAGCGGACGATGGTTGGGGCTGGGGGCTTGGTGAGGTGCTGCTGCTGCTGCTGGACAGCAGCCTCGGGGCCACTTGCTGAAGTGTTTGCTGGCCCAAAACAGGGAGAGGTCTGGAAAGTGGCAGGAGGCTGGTGACAGCCCACACAGCAGGTTTTCTTCTGCTTCAAAGGCGGCGTGGCACTGCTGTCTTGAGCAGAACTTTGCAGTTCTCGTTCTGAGGGGCTGTAATTCCCTGAGGAACAGTCCAAGGACCTGCCATGGGCACAGCTCTTTTCCTGTCCTTGAGACCTGTCTGTAGAGGCTCGGCTGTGGGAGCTGCTTCGCTCATCAGGAAAGCCCTCAGAGCGAGTTCTGTGAAACCTGCAGTGAGGGTGGCAATCCAGGGCACTGCAGCTCTGCTCTGCTGCCCCCTTGGGGGTTATGCAGTAGGGAGAAAGATCTGCAGACTGGAGAGATCCTTGAACTTCCAGCGAACAAAGATCTTCAGAGGAGTAGCTACGGTCTGGGATATCAACAGCCTCAGAGACCATCAAAGAGGTGCTCTCCACAGAAACTGCAAAACAAAAGATTCAGAGAAAAATAAAAACGTCTTGCCCACCCTCCCAATATTCTCCCTCCCCATGTTCTGTAGACTGACTTAAATTGAGCAATCTGCAAGTTCTTTTATCAATAAGAAGTCAAAAGCTCTCAGATGAAGAATGCCCAAGCAAAAAACACTGAAGTAATTTACTTCTTTCTAGTGTCCTTTAGCAAAGACATTTTTGTGCTGTTCTTGATACTGATTATTCAACTTTAAATAAACAGGCCCTGTACTACTACTTGTCTACTTGCATCCCCAACATCTGTGCTTGAGGAAGCAAGCTTCCTATTCAGGCTCCTGGAAGCCATGGAGGAAACTACTCTTGGAGAAGGAGTGTGAGGGTCAGGAAGCCACCCATGGCTGCTGACAATGAGACACAAGCTGCAAGGAATGTGCAGGACTCTTCAAAGAGAAATGACAGTCCCCAGATCCACCTCAAAGGGCTTGGCTAGATCTTGCTCTGTCTAGCAAAACTCTCCTCTGCACTTCCAGCCTCTGACTGTGAAAAGGTCCTTCTTGCCATGAATAACCTGAAAGCAAATGATTCTTTCACCACTAGGAAGGGCAGAAGAGAAGAGAAAGTGTGCTCAAAGCTGCCACTTCCCTCTCTAAGGAGACAAATGCAAAGCCACGATCACCTTGGGTGCTGAAGTCCGGGGTCATGTTCCTCGCCCCCAGGCTTGGTTCAGACACTTGCTGAGCAGCACCAGTGACCTAAAAGAACATTTGGAATGAAAGAGATCATTAACCTGCAACTCACCAAACAAAGTGTAGTGCTCAGGATCTGAAGGACACACCTGACAATGCTGAGTCACTTTCATATGAGCTGCTATTCACACTGAAAGCTATTTAAAGTATTTTACATCTTTGGGTCAGGAGAAAATGCAGGGCAAAGGCACAAGCTCAATGCAATTTTACATTTTTCCAGAATCTACAAGGTAAATTCATCTTGAATTCACAGGCACTTGGTGTTGCAGGCTCACACTACTAAACATAATATCTGAGTTTAGTAAAAGCAATCTCTCTACAGTCTGCGTTTCTCACATTGTGCTTGTTTTTTGTTCATCACATCATATCACCCTAAAATAAGAGAGAGAAAACCAGAAACCACAAAAACAAGCACAAGAGCAGTATTTTCAGATAGTTATTTGTGAGGATGTTAGCTGTTAATGTGTTTTGAAGCCCTTTAACATCGTTGCCACCCAGGTGCTCTCCAGCCTGGTGGAGATTGCTCAATGGACACAGTATTTATTACCACTCACTTTTTTTTCTGAAGGGGTGGATCTAAGAGGGTAACTTCCTTTCATTTTTGAGAATTATGTGAACAAAAACCATAATTATTCCTGCTGGAAAGACTGGATCCATAAATACCTGAAATTTGGAAAGTTTTTTTTCTACTGATTTGATTAGACTTAGGATTAGATCTTGTTGCCAATTTTGATAGATTTTTAGCAGTTCTTTGGGAATGTGATTATCAAAAAAAATATTCCAATAAATAGCTGGTAACAAAAAATGAGAAAAAAATACAAAAAAGGTTGAAAGGAATGAAACTGATACCATCTTGAGCAGAAAGCATCATATCTACTTCTGTCTGTAGGGCCACAATTAACTAGTAGAGCTTATTATGGTTGGTGACAGTCTAGAAATCAGCATCAGTCACCTCTGTGCAAACCTTTTTGTCAAGCACTTAATCTGTGTCTGGCCTAATAAAATTGGATGTGACACAATTAGTCTGAAGCTATTAGGGCAAGAGCTTCCATTTCACATGCCAGTGTTGATTAAAGCACATATATTTGTGCATAACTTACTGTGCTCACTGTTTTCTTTCTTTCTGTCTGTCTATCTATCTCTGTGATCCAGTGACCAGAAAACTTCTTTTGATACAAATTTTGTTTTTAAAAATTATTTAAAGTTTAGCAAATACAACTCCAAGCAAAGAACAGTACCAGAAATACTTTAACTCAGCAAGAGATGGATAGAGGACTGGGAAGCAAAAGTGAAATCACTCATATTTTTGAACAATTCCCCTGGACATTTCTTAATGGATCTTTCTTGATTGTAGCAGAGTATCACATCTGTGGTAAAAACTAAAATGTGGTGTTGCTTAAAGCCACAGATTGTTCCTGGGACCTAACTGTGGAAGTTCTGGGAACTAACTAGAAAAGTAAGAAATGTTCACAAAAGCTCTTTGTTGCTGTAGAAAATTCAGACTGACTACCTTTTGGAAGAAATGGTACAATGCTTTAAGGGTGTTTGTTCTTTTTAAAAATCTAGGGATTCTAGGGGCTTTCATAAATTCTTAATCTAGGCACTTTCATAATCACTGACTTAATTTCTTAATCGCTGACTGGAAAACATCTGTGGAAAATTGTGCTGAAACATTTATTGACACTCTACATTGTCTCTGAATAATTGCTGAATGTATTTTCTGTGCATTTGGAATTGATTAACCCTCTTGCAGGATTGTAATTGTAGCAGGTAACACTGTGATTTTGAAGCCAGGTCATAGTTTTGGTTCACACAGGAACAGCACATGGTTTCCTGCAGGCTCCTGCACAGCCAAGGGTAACAAAACCTTATTGAATTCCACACCCTCAGACAGTCACTAAGCCATCAATAGAAAAAAGGAAAAAAACCTGTGCTTTCAACAAGTCTGCAGAGCCTACAGGTTAGAAAACCTCATAAAACACTGTCATTGATTCCGTTCACCCAGAATCCTGATCTGTTTGTTCTTATCTTTTCGATATCCCAGTCAATACTTTGCATGGAAAGCACTGAAAACCACTATTTTTTATAGTCATGAAATGGGAATTCCTAATCAGTACAGATGACAACAGCAATTTTTACATGGATGCAACCACTTAAATTAGCACTGACATTTGTTGCCCATAAAATGCATGAAATTACCGAGTCCAATTTAGTACAATTTAATAAAATTCTAAGGACCTCAATCCATTTAAGAACAAATAAAACCTATTGCTTGATGCACAGTAAAGGGTTTTACAATTATGACATTATTACATAATCGTTCCCAGAAGCACTTTTGTAGCTAAATCCCTGACATGATTTCCATTGCCAAGCCTGCCTTTGAGGGATTTATAAATCTCATTATTTCTGTTCCTACTGTACTGTGCTCTATGGGAGCATTTGCAGCATGTAAGGACTCAGGTCTCCATTTTGTTCTTCTTGTAGACCCAAAACTGTCTTAGACAGTTCAGCTGGGACACTAATTGCAAAGAAGACAAGAAGGCTTTTGTTGTCAAGAAAAATCTGTGGCTGTCAGTGTAGGCTTTGGTTCTCGCTGCCAGTGAGCTGCAGTGCTGAGAACAGAGCCTGTCACAAGCTCTGAACAGCAACTACCAAGTTCATATACACTCACTCCTGGTAAGAAACCACATTATTAGCACTATCAGAAATGAAGCCACCACTCATTTTCACTGGTGATTAGAACAAACAGCTCTGGAGCTCAGGTGGCCAGAGGTGAACAGGCAAGGTGCTGAAACTGACTCCAGATGCCAAAAATTAGCGGTTAATACGTCTACTTATTAAAGCCAAGCTCTCCTTGCAAGAGCATGACTTTGCAGCTGTAAGTCATAAATGATATTTTTGTTCCATGCTGGTGCTATTGCGCTGCTGCATGTTGATGCTCACACCAAGAGTGGTACCAGTCACAAGAGTGCCCAAAATGATTTTGTGCTTTACTAAAAATAGACACTTAACTAATCCTTACTTAGTACCACATATGAATTCTTATCACAGGCAGGAGCCTTCTCTTTCCCCCCAAGCCATGCATGATTCATATCACTTTTGTCCATGTTTTTTATCACTGAAAAATATTGACTTCTCAAGGCTTGCAGGTTCTGCAAGTTACTTTCAAGGAAAAAGGATGGAACTTGGATAAAAAAATATTCTAGAAAGAGATGGCCTTGAAAACTCCAATTTTGCTGTTCAGCAAGGAGCTTCACTCACGAGCAGTTTATACAGACTCATTTTATTATAGCAAACAAATCAAAAGTAATGCAAAGTTTGGCCAGTTTGTTGCGTTGGGTGGAGGATATAGCACAAGGCAAGGATCAGAAGATCTGTCAGAAACTGTTTTGTCAGCCCCAGAAGCTACAAAGATAGGCATATCTTGGGGAGATTTAATTGTATTTTTTTGGAGGTTTAGCATTTAAATGTGGTTTTTTCCTCAGACATTTGTCTTATTAATTGTCTTAATAATCTCATGTATAATAATGAAAATTTGTATTATTTCTTTAGGTTTGTGGTTTCAATTCTGGTTTCCCCCAACATGGAAATAAGTCACTAGGAAACATTTCAATGTTTTATTTTGGGGAAAGGCAAAGTAGTCCCTCTGTAATGGGGGTGCATTTGGCAACCTGAACACAGGTATTTCCTCAATGTGCTATTAACAACTGATAAAGAATACCTAGAACATTTAACTCCTGGAGTTTTTACTGAAAGAAATTAGAGCTTCTAAAAGCAATTGTAAGTATTTTCCCTTTGTGACAGCTGATTAAATTACCACATATCCCTTCAAGGAAATGCTGGAATCAGCTCTGGCTGTACATGCAGATACATTATAATTCCAGCTTCAGCTCAGTCAATACTGTACAGTACAAGATAAAGCAAAAAGTCTAATGTAAACATTTGTCTCAAGTACAAATGGATCCTTTCTGAAAGGTCTGGGTAAAGTGTCCTGCAGTCTCAGGAGTAGCAGTTTCTTGTCACATAACAGCAGAACTGATGACTAAAAACTGTAACAATCAGAAGGTTAAGCAATAGAGAACGACTCACTGCTGTTGCACAGGAAGTAAAATTTGTTAGCTAAACCCTTATAAAGAAAATGGTCTGGAAAACGTTTTTAAAGAATAAAAGTATTTTCTAATGATTGTTCTTTAAAGTTTACCTAGAATTATTTTGCAGCATGAAAATGTGAAGACCACATAAAGAATTTCCTTTGGTTTTCCTCACCTGTCTGGCAGGCATCTCTCCAATCACTGCCTCATAAGGAGGGGGCAGCTCACTTGGATACAGCATTCCTGGGCTATTAATGGTTACTTCATATAAAGCACCAAATGGGGAATGAGGGAAGTCCAAATGGAGACTTCTACAAAAAAAACATAAACAAGCAAACAATTCAGAAATGGCACTGATTTATTACCTATACCACAGTGATGTAAAGACTTCTTTGAATTCAAAGCCAATACACTACAAAGAATTACACTCAAGAAATTTATTAGACAAGACATCCAAGATGAAGCCCTGGTTCACAGGGTAGCTTTAACAACTGTTTTTTATTTTGGATGCCAGCCATCTTTACCAGCCTGTTTTGCCATCATAAACATCCTCCACTAGTCCAAATTAATACACATTAATTGCAATAATTTCCTTTAAAAATTAAATCTCAGACTCAACTTCAAATGTATAATGTTAACTGTGAAAGGATCACTTACAAAGGGACCTTTGCTCAAAGCTCAGACATTGTTATCCTTGTCTTAGTTAAGGTCAGCCATTTCTCTACTGCAGAAATGCTTTAACACAAATATTTCCAGATGTAGCGTAACAAGTTTGCAAAGAAACATATGCAATCTCTCTGTCAATGAAGAGCCTAATGTAAGTGAAGGATTTGGGTTTGTGCTCTTTGAAAGAGCTCCAGGCCCAGAGCTCAGAACCCAGTGCTGGCTGCAAGAGCAGGGAAGGGAAGGGAATCACCTCTGTGCCTCCCCCACGGGTGTGCAGGTGTACTCTGGTGGGTAGTAGGGAGGGGGGGGGATTGGTGGGATGAACTCATCAAAATCCAAGGTTTGGTGCAGGACAGTTCCATGTGGAGTCATGCAGTCAGGATTGGCAGAATGCGGCCTCTGCGGCAGAAACTGAAATGAACAGGTAAAGTTCCTTCATCATCACCAATATCAACAATGTTAATAAAAGGTCAATATTAGCAACCCTGAGCAATACCAAATTCATTAATACCCAAGCTGAAATGAAAAAGGCACATCTGGGAGCATAAGAATACTTGTGATCAGTGAGGAGGGTGAGTCAGATTGCCAAAATACAGCACAAGGTTTTACTACAGACAGAGAGGCTGTTGGCCTCCAGGTCAGTCAGTCTTAGGATGCACGACACAGACGTTTACAATTTAATGGCTTTTCAAGAAATATTTCTACATTGTATATTGTTTTATTGTAGCCCCACATGATCAGTTCTATTTTAATAACTGATGAAAAATAGATATAACTACTAAAACAAATATTTGCATGGTTTTTTTCCAATCTGAACTACCACGCACTTACAGAGAAAAAAAAAACCCAATACCAACCCCCAAAACAACCCCAAATAAAACTACCTAAAAATAGGCTACTATATTGACATTATGTCTTGAATAAAACAACTGGAAATATCCCACACATTTTTTACTTCCAAGGAAGGGGCTGTTTATAGCTATTCTTTATTATTCTTGTAAAATGAAATATTCTTAATAGCTCTTTGTGGTTTGGTGATACAGACACTGCACACTTAAATGTGGTATAAAGCTTATAAGCACTGGTATGAAAGTAAGAAAAACATTTATTCCATATACATATCTCAAAACCCAAAAGAAAATAACTGCACTGCACAATAAAAAGTAATAATACTGAGAACCACATCAACATTTGTGACAGAGACCTCATCAGCTTCCAGCAGAGCAGGGATCTAAAGAAGCCATTCCAATACCACTGATATCAGGAACACTCAGAAGTGTCTGGGAAAGGCCTGAACTAATCCAGGATCAAATATGGACCATGCTGAAGATCCCACAACCCACACCTGGTTCTATTTGGTCCCCATGGATCAAAGAGGGACTAAAAGACAATCCAAGACCACAGGATTTTTTCTTCTCCAGGCAAGCTTCTGCTCTCATATCACTTCTCTTGGATCAGTAGATAACTTGATCTTTAGCTCCTCCCTTCTAAAACAAGTCTGCTAAGAAACTCTGCTGAAGGCACATTTCTTTTTTGGGCTGCAACAAGACCTCCTATGTTTTTGTACTGTAGGCTCATTACATTATTGTTTGTTTAAATCCATGATAAACATTTGGGAAGCAGTAAAATAAAAGGGAAAATGTTTATGCTTAGGAGATCCAGCAAGTAGAAAGTAAATTACCTTCATTTTTAATATCACAGTTCTATATTTATCGCTTTTTGAAATTTAACTTGGTGTGGTTCTGCTGAATTTACATGACCACAGAAATGATACTGGTCTTTCGTGTTTTAAAGCTTGAGTTACATCTTAGTTTTATTAAACTCCCTCTATGTATGTTGTTTGAAAGGTCAGAGCTGTAATAATACAGCACAGCAGAGGGTCAGGAGGACCAGTACCTCCTGTTTGTGAAAATGAAGTATTAGCTGCTGGCTGCTTGCCTCTCCAGAGATATTTCCACACATAACTATTAATAAAGAACCTCCTCTGCAGAATTTGTTATTTCCTTACATCCTACAGCCAACCAAGGACTTTCAGCCACTGCATTCTGCTCATGGTACAGCAGAGAAACAGAGACATGGCATCAGTTAGACTTACTCTTCATTATGTGAAATGTCTGATGCTATTCCATCCTCCATGTGAGCTGGGATGCTGTTATTCCAGGTACTATCAGACATTTCTCTGTTTGGCTTACAGGAAAAAAAACCAAAAACCCACAACTTTCTTGCAGTCATTTGGTCTAAACTCATCTGATCTTCCAACAGCCATGCCCCAAAGTACAATATAACATTAATGCCAACCATTAAACTCCAAACTTCTGCCCTAAGCAATCATTGGTCTGCTACCATCTCAAATACATGGAAGAATCTTTTAGGAAAAAAGGAAGCAAGACAAACTTCAACATAATTACCTAAAACCTGTAAACATTTATCATAATGAAGACAAATAACTGAGTATGCTGGGTCACATTTTGTACACTATTTGACTCCACCAAACTCAGGACTGCCCTCATCTTCCTAAAACAGTTGATAATTTGGGTCATTTTTACAGTCTGGAAAGAAAACCATTTTAATTTACAACTTCCTTGACTTTCTCCCAGACTGTTTCTATATTGCCAAGGACCCTGAGCTTTGGTTTGCACCAGAGAACTTGCAGCTCTGTTCCCTCAGTGCTGGAGTTCCCTGGAGCTGGATCCCCTCACCCCTGTCAGAACAGGGCAGTTAAACACAGGGCACTTGCACAGCAGGTGAACCATCAGCACACACTGTGGGACATGACAGAAGGGAGAGGTTTTACACAGGGCAGAAGGGGCTGTGGTTCCAGGAGGAAAAGATCTGATGCTTGGATGCAGCTCAGTTGAACAGCAGAATTACCTGCATCCCTTTCAAGGTCTGGCAATACAAACCATGGACACGAACTGTGACCAGCACTTGACAACGAGCAGCAGGATGGACATGGAAATACACATGTTTGGGGGTGTTTATAAACAACACTTTACCTGTGTGATATCATCCTGCTGGAAGGCACAGAAATTAAAGTGAAAAAGGCTGTAAGAGGGAAACTAGCAGGAAGTGAAACAATAGCAAATATAAGGGATTACCACAAAGAACAGACATCCTTGAGAAAACAACTGAAAGCTAGTAAGTGGGAATTAAGTCATATTTTATTCCACACTACGTTGTCTACTGATCTCTGCTAGCCTGCAAAAGCTTATTCTTTCTACAGAAAAATGTATTTTAAATATCTTCAACAGTTAGTCTCAAATAGTGAAATCTGCCAGGGTTTCAGCAAAGGCTTAATACAAATTTCATATGTTAAAAAAAGACAGTAATAAAATGCAGAGCTGAGAAAGCTGCAGAAACACTGACAAATACTTTCAGACAGAAACACACATTTCTGTTATTAGAAGACAGCTGTTATCAAATAATCAGTCTCAAGGTACTGATGGCAAACGGGACAGGCAACAACAAGAACTGCCAAGCAGAAAATGGGGGTGGCTGTTCACTGACCAGGATAAACAGGATCAAGTTGCACTCAATATCATGTCAAACACTGCAGCTCACACCATGGAACAGCTCATACCATGGCACTCCCAGCCAGCCTTGGGATTACACTAATGGCCACTGCAGAAGCAATGGATAGAAAATGGTTGCAGACAAAGATAAACAGCATACAGCATCTCTGGTAAATGCTAAATACACAACTGCATCAAAAGCTTAGCAAAAATTTATAGCTATCAACAGATACTTTAAACATATTTACTAGAAAGAAAGAGAAAGCCCATGGCTGTGGAAATCCAGAAGACTCAACCATTTCTGTTACCCTCCTGGAGCTGTTGGATGCTGGGAGCTTTCAGAAATCTGACAGGCAATGAAATACAGATCTGGAATTCATGGTCTTTTAGGAAACAGCTGACCTTATGTTTGAAGCTTGGCATTCAGACTATTACACTCACACAGACAGGTATTTTCTCATCCTTGGCCTTACTTTAGTGTGTGAAACATGTCTGATACTGGATGGGCATTACACAGCCCAGCGCTTGTGCTAAAGGGATGTGGAACACAGAGCACACACTGACCACAGAACTCTGTTTTCATTGGGCACATCTGACTTGGACAGAGGGGAACAGCCTGATTTAAACAACCCTCATAGTGAGGACTACTTTTTTTTTTCTTGTGTCTGCAGTTATGAGGGAAGAGTAAAAGGTGCTCTCTGCCTGGTTGCAGCAGGGTAAACAAGAAAGCTGTAAAACACTGTAAACCCACTGTCTGGACCTGCATTCAATACAGAAGTTCGCCATGGCAGCAGCAGCAAGTTGTTAGGAAGCAGGGAATTAGAAGCACAAATGGTAGAAGTACCCCACTTCCAAAAGAGGTAAAAGTTTTTGAAAATGCAGTTATGGTCAAGGGTCCATTGCCACAGTACTGAGAATTCCACACAGCCAACAGTGGGGCTGGACACCAGCGACCTCCTCTGCCAGCTCCCAGCCTGCAGCCAGACACATCAGCTACCCCCGCCCAGTGAGGAGTAGCACATCTCTTCTCTCAGTGTTTGACTTTTCCAGGTGGAATACACACCACTACATAGATATGTGTAAAATTGTAAAACTCATTCTCTTTCTGTCAGACCAAATTTCCAGCTCTTCACTGAAAGGCTGTCTGTAAGCTGGTCACTGAAGTGATCAGAAGGTATTATTCATGTTCTGAATATTTTGAATACACTGAGGTAAAAGCTCATGGAGGAGACCCAGTTAAGGAAGTGAAGAAAGAGCAGGTAAGACATGTCAATGTAATTCTCTATTCAAACAGTTCCTCATGTGATACCATGTGGTCCATCCATCTGCCCAAGGCATGTGAGACTAACAGCTCTGCACCAGGACTCCAGCTGGGACCTGCCCACTGAACATCAGCAAAGTCACTCTGTGCTCCACACATCCTGCTCAGCACCACTGACCCCGTGGAAATGCCACTGCTGGGAGCCACTGCTCAGCAATTACAGCTTATCTCAACCACAAGTGCCTTACATCAGTATGTGCCTGCTGCTCCAAGGGAAACTTATCTGAGTTTTCCCTGTATCTGCATGTAATTACCTCTGTCTTCCATATCACATTTATTACATGCACTGTATAACTCTGAAATCAGTCCTTTGGAGACTCCAGAGTTCATTCTTCTCATTTCAGTCATTTCTAAAAATCTGCTGATTTTTGAGAATGGGAAATAGAAATTTCTAATTGCATATAATTAAATACTGGCATGTTATCCTGAGTGAAAGCTCTGTGCAATACACTTGGGTCTATAATTCTGTCTTCAATTAGCTGTCCTCCTGGACAGGTTGCTGTTTTCCTTTTCTAAAACACTGGAATCAGTATCTGCTGAAGGGAAATGTAGACTCTAATTGTCTACAAGAACAGAAGGTCCATGGTTGACTCTTCTAATTTGTCCCTGATCTTAAAGGGAAATTATGAGACAGAAGATATTTTCATTAGGAAATCACATTCAGATTTTTCTGCTCAGTTGTTTCCAGTTGCTGTTCCTACAACCATCACAAGCCATTAGCTCTGGAGCCTCATGGGCATTGCTCTGTGATATCTTTTTTGAAGTACTCAGCATATTTTAGTCTTAAATATTAAACATTCCTATTCTACCAATAAAGTGTTTGATGAAAAATGCCACATTTGTTAAAAATGCCAAAAGATTTCTTGACCTAAGGTATGCATTAATGGTGGGTGTGAGGGGAGTATTTATGTAACCATATTTACATTTAGGATTTTTCTATGGATGTACATAATTCCCAATGCCTATTTCTAAAGGGAATGTCATCTGGGTTTTACACTACCTGTAAGTGAACTTTGTGTCCAAAAAGGATTATTTAAGTTTTAAGGTCATTAGATTAAATTAAAAATTATATGTAGTAACATAAGATCAATTCTCACTTAAGTTTCACTCTGCAGGGCTTTTTTATTACTATTTCACCAGAATATGGGGGTCAAACAATGCCAGCAAGATTTTACCTTCATACAGAGATGCCTTCTGTGAGGTATTTGAGTAGAAATATTAACTACAGCCTATTAAGATAATGACATGCTGAATTATCACTAGGACTGATGAAAACACTAATTAAACATTACAGCTTGCATGTGTCATCATTACCTTATTTTCTTTACAAAATAACAGATGGCTTTAGGTATCACACAACATGAACAGCTACTAACAGTGATGGTGATAAAATCAGAACACACTCCATGATATCAGTGCCAGCACTTCTAGGATAAGAAATGTACAAACATATCTGGAGTGGAGGGAGGACTGGAATAGGTGTAATTCATGCTTTAGCCTGGCCACAGTGGCTGTAATATCTTGTATTTCTTACTTTAATCCAGGCAGCTACCTTTTGAAGAAAACAGGGTGCATTTTCACAGTAGCCATTCATCAGACAAGATGCAAACTGAAAGTGCCTCAGGCAACAAATGAAATATCATGGAAGTGACAGTTTGGTTATTAAGAGAGGTTTCTTCACATTACAGAGCCTTGATATGATCTGATTTGATTCACATTTATTTCCTGGGGGGTGTGCACATAGAAAGAACAATTCTGGGAAGCCCTGTAATGGAGTGCAGCCTTAAAGTCTCTAGTGAAACACAACAAATGCCTTTTCAATCTTTAGCTCTGGTATCACTTTCTCTTGCAGCTTTAGTACAATTGGTAGGGCTTCTTTGCCTGGGCAAACGCATGTACTTTACACAGTGAGAAAGGCTAAAGTGAAATGAAAATTTTGGGGTACTTTCTAAAACAGTTAACTCAAACAAGGAACAATCCAGAAAAAATATAAAATAAAATAAAATATAAAGTAATAAAACCTTTTTGAAGTATTTTGCTGTATTTTTTCCCTTAGCACGTGAAATAAAATATTTGTTGGGTAGGACTGGTTTTAAACCAAAAAACACCTCTTCATATTCACTGGAAAATTTAAACTGTGCTTACTACTGGACAGCTTGTGTTTGTGTTTTTAGGATGCTTTTCCTAAAGGCTGGGATGTCAGAAGACAGCAGTTTCCAGTAAAATACATTGGCTTGCCTGCAGGAATCAAGACACTTGCTGTATGCAAAAGTCATCAACAAAGCACAAAATCACAGAACCATTGCTGCAGATTTTTGTGAGACTGTTACACCTGCCTTATGTTGCTAAGCAATAAATTGGAATTCTTTGAATTTGCAAAAATTACCATTTCAGTGGATTAATTTCTGAGACAAAAACACAGCACAGGAATCACAGAACTGATTGCTCTAATGATAACCTACTGACATCCAAGGAGGGTGTTCCCTATTGCCTCTTCTTGTTACAGGAGAGCCTACAAGCTCCTGAATACTGTAGAACAGAGTAAAACCATCAGCACAATAATTAAAACCTTTTCAGCTTTGAGGAGTGGTATCTCTTGCTGCTGCTGTCAGACTTCCAACATGGTACAACCCCACTAAGAGAAGACGCATCAGTGAAAAATAAAAGGAAAAAGCACAAATCCAACATTAACAAGCAAGAGAAAATGAAGTTAATCAGATTTCTGGGTGTAGCAGAGCAAAGGGGAACTGCAGATCATGGGACAATAGGCTGAAAGCAGTGAAAGAAAAAGAAATCCTCAGGTGAGAGTTGAGCTGGTCTAAGTCAGCGTAGCCCCAGGGAAGTTACGCTCACTTAGGCCCGGTAGGAATCTGGCTCAGCAACCTGAAAAAAGAAAGGGAAAAACTGATAAACAAGAAAAGACTGGGACTGAGCAGAAATATAGATATATTTGTATTTCCCTTCTTCTGGGGAGAAGGAAGAAAATTCTTGTCGATGGAGCTGAAAGGGTGAGAGAACGGACAGCTAAGCAGGAAGACAGAAAGCTGGAAACACAAAGCATAGGAAGCAAAAAGAAATAAACACTGAAACCAAGAAATGGCAGCATTGCCAGGTGGGAAAGAAAGAGTCTTAAAAACATCCAGAATGAGGTGGCAGAGAGAAAAATTATGTGCTTTTAGGAATTTGACTTCCTATTGAGGTTACTGCTTCTTGCATATGCCCATGAGAAGCACTTTAATATTGGTCTTGGTTCATTGTTACCTATTTGTTTTTATTCCTCTTACACTGCTAAATACCATTAAGTGTAAATCAAGATTCCTGGAATATACACTTCTGGATCACTGCTACCATTTTTCCAGTAGACAGATAGATTTTTCAAGGTGTGATAATCTCTTCATCTCCTCATCATCACTGCAAGGTGAAAAAGTTCTTTAGTCAATGGGCATTCTTGTAGTAAATATGGAGGGGGAGAGTATATGAAAAGAAAGAATAGCCAGAATACAATGAAGACCCTTTAACATGTAAAATATAAATGTCATCAGCTGAAGCTGAACATTATTTCTGTTAATTGTTTCCCATCCATACTAGTGTTATTAAATAAGCACCGTTCACAAGCCTCTACAAGCCTGCACAATATGCATGCACAAAGCCCTACAGCAAAAATGCATTTAGGCACTCTTTGCAGTAATTACCTAAACATATGAGTCCAACTTATAATACCCATTTCTATGTGAAGCAAACATCAGATCCCAGACTGAAGATATTTTTTAACTGGGTTTGAAACCCAGTGACTGGAACACTTGTCTAAAAAGGGCAGCCTTATCTCTGTAATTCATGCACTTAAATCAATACCTATGGCACCCAGTGTATTTCTGATTATTTATTTCTTTTTAAAACAACTGTGCCTGCATGGGCAGCCTTTACAACATTTCTGTGTTGTTTAAATGGTTTGCAGCTAACTTGCTGGGCCAGTCTTCCACCCATGCAAACTTTTCCAATATCAGATGTTCATATGGCCAGTATTAGATTTGTGTGTGTGCCCTCCTTTATTAAACAGGACATTTCCTAGATTAATCAGCAATAGAACAAGGTTACAAGCAGTGGAGATGGCCTGAAAAATACAAAGATTTTTAAAATTTTGGGGTTTTTTTGTTGTTTTTTTTTTTTTTTTAACATTGAAACCTTGTGAATCCCAACACTCATTTGGAATAGGAAAGTTGCCTTTGTACAACCAAAACAAGACAGCATCCTGTGATGCAGCTGACTGTGCAGAAGACTAACGATCCTTTTTGCTCTTGTTTTGAACACAAATGCTACTCTGACAGAACATGTTTTCCTTACGAAAACACTGTTATTGGCACAGGGCTGTGAAAAGTTCCAGTTTTGAGCTTATACTTCTCATACTCTGCAGTTCTCATAGCAATCTATTAATGAAAATTAGGATCTTAAAGCTAAGTAATTGCTCTGGGGAGTGTGGAAACTGGAGATAATATACAAGTGATGACAGCAAATGTAACGTGAACCTCGTTAATAACCTCATTAACAAAAAGAACAACTCCCAATTACAAAATCCTCATCATACACTATAATACATAAACACTAAAGCACAGCAGCTCCTCATGCTGCATACATCTATATGCTATGTTTATATAGATGTATGCAGATAGAAAATACACCCATGTACACACACACTCTAACACTACACAGAGACACAAACAGGCTGAAGTTTATAAGCAAAGAGTAGGTGCAAATGAGTATCCACAGAGAAGGACACTGTGCTATGCTGGACAAACCCTGTGTTGCCACTGAAACGTACTCACCATTTGCAGGAGATCAGAAGAAACCATCTGCATGCAACACATTGCTGTTGCCAAAGCACAGACAATGGTGGAGATGATATTGAGAGCGCACACACTGAACAACAGGTCCTGCAAGAGACAGCAGCAGAATATCATCTCTTATCTCAGGGACACAAAGCACAGGAAATGCTTGAGGAATCTGATAACAAACACTCTCAACTGCTATCCATGAATAAGGTCCCAAATAACTGGGTAGAACTCATTTAGCTTGTAATCTTTTTCAGGTAGCAATCCACAAAGGCAGCAATTACAGAAACAAACATCTTCCCTTTCCCAGTTCCCACAACACATTTGCTATGAGATACTTCCTCAGAAATATTGATATTCAAATTTCCTTGCTCCCCAAAAAGACAAATTGCTCTTTCACAGTCGACTCCAAGCAGCAGCTATCACAAGAAATATACTGTAAAAGACATCTCTGATTAAAAACTACGTGCAGAAATATTATTGCTTTGAGTAGTTGAAATCTACAACTTAGGGTTGTGTGCTAAAAAAAAGTCTAGTATGAAATAGAGACTTATCCTGTGTCAGAAACTCAATGCATCTGAAATATTTTTATATATGAGAGAAAGGCAGTGATTAAAAAGCAGTGACTACACACCCAGATATTTCACCTTCTACTGATGAATTGAGTGCCTATGGTCATATTGTTGGCTTTTTTTTTAAAGAACAAGAAGTTTAAAATAGAACACAGAATATTGGTTTAACAAGTAGAATAAAAGAAAATAAACATTTGAATTAAAATTGAACATTTTTATAGCAATGGTGTCACTAAAAATAAAGCATTTATCTCTCTTCCAATCATTGGATTTGTATTTACTTTTTCCACAGATAGTGAAAAGAAAAGAATTTAGTGTGCTGGCAGCATTTCAAAACTACTACAATCCTTGCACAGAAACTGTATGGCTGCTGGGGCTATTGTGTGGCCCAGTTCTCTGAATAGCCAGTAAAAGCATCTGAGAAAAAGCAGCACAGAGAACAGAACAAAATTGCTACAACACAGTGAGTAAAAAACACTCACTATGTGAAGAACATTCCATAGGGTCTAAGTTTAAAAAAAGTACTTCATTCACTGCCAATGCATGAAACAACTTCTATGCTATAAATTGCTTTGTTTTCCCCAACAGTTCTGAAACAAATGATAGAAAGGTGCACATTTACTCCTGCCACTGTAATTGTTTGCTCCTCAAGTGACCTTCATTTGAAGATGGAAATGCTAGCCATGGGAACCAGGCAGACAATAAATGGGCTAACAAGTTTTGGTCATTTAATAACTTCCACTGAGCCAGATTTGCTCTTGCTGATCTGGTCAGTAGTTTTTTGTCTTCTTGGCCAGCCCCTCAGCCAGAGGAATAATGAATCACCAGCATTAATAGCAAAGTACTGGAAGGGCCAATCACTCAGTCACTCACAGAAGGTGATGCAGAGGACTCACTCATACAGACCCACTCAGAGCATTCAAATGCAGGTAAACAGGTAAAGTGATCCCTGGAGACCCAATTAGTTAACAGTGCCAAAAAAAGGAGATTGAGATCCTTCCTGTTCTGCTTTCCATATGCAAACCTAGGTAATGAACACTGAGGCAGAGACAAGATCTAGGGTAGAAAACAGGACTATTTCCTAGCAGGAAGAAACATCATCCACTGCCAATAACAGCCATTTAAATACAAAAAACTTAGCCAATCTGAGTGCATAACTTAATACCATTTATGCTAAATAATAAAATCAAAGATCTAAATTAGGATGCAAAGTGTCTCCAAGACCCTCATACACCTTTACATGTCCCAGGACAGACATAACTGTGCCTCTAAGTCTCATGGCAGATGTTTTTCTCATCTGTTCCTAAAGACCCCACAGCTTCATCACTATTATTCACTATTCAAGTGTTTATTTTTGCCATCAGTGTCCTGGTTATGTCCATCCCACAGATTAAACCCATGGCTTCTTTTCTTCCATAGCTCTTGAGAACAGGCTGTTACACAGCAGACTTTTATACCTTTGAACTCTATTATCACTCTTGAAGCCTTTTCCACCTTTACTGCATGACATATTAACACCATTTTCTCCAATTCTCAACTGAAATCAACTTTCCAGGCCTCTGATCCTTTCCATTAATCTAATTTGTTTCACCTCACCTGGGCCCACATCTTTCTTTAAATGCAGGATCCTAAACCAGGCACAACTGAAGGCCTTGCAAACACTGACTTTAGTGTGAGGATTATTTCTTGTGCCTTGCAGGCTGCACTCGTCCTTACCCACCCTGAGAGGTTTCCTGGCACACTGGGACAGCTGTGCTCTGTTTGTTACTCAGCATTTTGCTTTTGGTGTAGGGCAGGGATTGCTGCCCACAGGAGCAGCAGCCTCTTTCCACACACTCCTGTCCAGGCTAAGCACACAATTTCTCTTTCTGCTACAATCTCTTTGAAGGTGAAGGCACAATTAGAAAATTCCAAATGCAGGGATGCAGAGTTTTTATGTATTTCATAAAGATCAATAAGGAGCAGACATCTAAAACATTTTAAGTCTAAAATTTTAACAGAGACAGTAACAACTGAGCAGTGATTGTGGAGGCCTCACCACCACTAGATACTTCTTGAAGCAAGACTGCTTCTTTATTTGTTTTGGCTTTTTTATCCTAAAGTCTGTTTCAACTCAAACAGGAATCAAGCCACAACCCACCCTTCTCCTCTGCTCCCCACTCCCCCCACCCTCCCCAAACATTAATCAGCCTCAAGCAATTGACCATTTTCAGGAAATTCACTCCCTGTGCCCTGTAGAAAAAATAATTAGGTAATCCATGACACTCATTTATTCAGCTATAGATAAAAAGTGAGCAGGAACTAAAGCTCTCCACGGCCAAGCACACTGCCAGAAGGACAGGGTAGGTGCTGACAGACAGCAGCTGGAACAAACAATGACAATTAAAAGTGTTCTTTAGGAAATGTCTGTGAAAAAGCAGTGACCACAACAGGGCCAATCGAACTCCCCACAGCCCCAGCCAGCAACATTTATAGGTTTCTAAAGGAGCAGGAAATCTGTACTAAATACAAAATCAGGGAGCTTTAGTAACAGATCTTTAGCTGATATCTACCAGAACACTAATCAGAACACACAACACGTGAATCTCTAATGGTACAAAATACAATTGTCTGCTCCTCAGAAATGGCTGAACCAATTTCCTATTAGATGCTGTCTTTGTCTTTTTAAGACAAAACTGATTCTTCAGCATGTTTTTGTGATAATTAATGCTCTGATAAGTATAATGTACTAGGGAGAATTATTCTTCGACAGGTTACATATACAATTTCCTTCATACACCTTAGCTAACAAATCCCTCCAGAGTGGAATCAGCTGTCAGGATTGCCTGGAACCATCCTAGACCAGTCCAGAGATACACCCACAGGAGTCAGGCAGCATTGTGAGCTGTTTCTCTGTGGCCACTTATTTTCCCAAGTAGGTCCCTCACTAAATCTTAAAAGCACAACTAAAATTTAATACTGACAGTGAAAAAAGCAAGATTTCATGGTTCCAGTATTCCATTTATCCTACAACTTGAACAATTACCAAATTAATGGTGCCAGTACCTGCATAACTGTTTATCATGCTTTCCCCCCATAAAAACAGACACCTTTGACTTGTGCTGTGCTCCCAAAGGACACCTATGCATTCCCACATGATACTTCTGCATTCTCAAATCTTTTTCATACTATCATTTCCCATATGTCTAACTTAGGGACAGAACAGCTATTTATTCTTTTTCCTAATTCAAGCTGTTTTCACTATTATTCTTTTGACACTGTTTTTGTGCTACTGCACCTCAGTTCTTCCTTTACTAGCACAATTAAAACAATACATAAATGTATAAAAATGCATGTTCTATAAATATGTAGTCCAAAATCCTACAGAACAGATTAAAATAGGAGATGCATTACAAAACCCCAGTATTATTTAAAATCTGAATGTTTAATTGCAGTATTTTAATATTTTGTATTCAAAAAATTTAATTTTAAGATATAATTAATTGAGAATATAATATAAAAAACACATACTGCAATATGCTCGAAAAGCAATTTGTCCTAAAAACTGATTTTCTTTGTTTTCCATCAAACTGCTGGGTGATAAAGCAGTCAGATGGTATCAAACTGGAATAAGCAAAAAATTGGTGATTGCCACATCGATAACTCAACTGTAGAAACAATCATTTAACAAAGCAATTTAGAACAGCTGTTAGCACATGCAATTACCTGACAGAAGCAAAGAGATGAGATAGAATCTAAAATGAAAAATGACAATGGCACAAATCCCATCAGCCTGTGATGGGTGCACTGGCAGACTTGGTCCCTTATAACCAATGAACACTCACTCCATGTGTGCTCACCCTGCTGAAATTTTGTCCTTCAGAACATCATTTGTACCTCCTATCACAGCAAATACAAAGCAAAACTGGAATAGTATCACTTCACTCTAATGGTGGGCCATACCCACAGAGTTCCTTCAGCATAGACACCAATTTATAACTGCATTTGTCTCTAATATTAGTTATCTTTCAAAACCATCAAGTGAGCCAGGCTAAAACAGGAATGTCTCCACATATTCAAAACTCAAATGCAGACTTTGGTAAATATTTAGTCACTCTCTTGCTTCTTCCTATCACAGCAATAACTGTACTGAAAATGAAGTTACATGCATGAACATCAAAGCAGAGAATTTGTCACTCAGTACAGACCACACCACACAGATGAAGCACGATTACCTCAAAATATTCACTCTGCCAAGTACTACACAGAAAATTAATCAGCTGTGCTGCTTACATAGAATTGAGAAACTGTATTTAAACCTGTTTTGCTCTAGAAAGACACAAAGTACATCCATTTCATTTTATGAGTTCCAGTCTGCTCAACAGTATTGAAGTGACAGCTCTCTTTACAACACACTCACATTTTGCTGGCTGAATAGATTATTTTCCTGTGGAAATAAAAGATTTGTAGTCTTTGAGGTTCTCGGCACTTTTGAGACTTTAGCCAATACACGATGAAAGCACCAAAATCAGCTTGCTGATGTGTGAAAGGAGCACTCTGAGAGCAGCAGCCCTGAGCACACAGATCTCAGCATCCCCAGCCATCAATGGCTCAAAGCAGCTCCACGGCTGCAGCACTGTGGAGATGATTTTCTTTCTCCTTGATTGACTTCAATTACAGTGCTTCAATTCTTATACTACTGTATCCTGAAAAGAGATAATGAGCAGCAAAGCTTTTTCACCCATGAAATTAGTGTCAATGTACTTCTTTTATTCAAGAATTCAAGGACAACAATCCTTTTAACTCAAAATATAACTTCAGTTGTTCTCATTGGATACATCAAGAAAAACACTAGGAAAAATATCTGCTCTAATACAAGGAAGGCTCAAGAATTAATTTTGAGTCAAATGGGTCTCAACCACACATTGCATTGCAAATGGAGAGATGATCAACACTTCATAAAATAGATTTAAGGTTTGAAAGTACAGTGTAATTCACTATTTTATTATGTTTTTAGGAAGCAGTGCACAGCGCACTGCTACTTAAAAATCTT
Organism: Camarhynchus parvulus; assembly: GCF_901933205.1. Lineage (NCBI taxonomy): Eukaryota > Metazoa > Chordata > Aves > Passeriformes > Thraupidae > Camarhynchus > Camarhynchus parvulus. The sequence continues at coordinate 5,550,825 of NC_044580.1, forward strand.
CTCTGCTTGCACTCCAGTTTGCATACCTTCCAATTCAGGTGTCTGCATTAAATTTAGTACTGGGGATATGATAGTTGGAGACTCCTGAAAGGCTAAGGTTTCACAACATAACTGGACAAGGATGGAATAAACAGATTGCAGTCATTCAAAGAGACACCTTTTCAGCCATGAGAGAAGTTTACAACCATATTCACTCACTGTCCAAGCTAGGAACAGAAAGAAGTATGAGGAAGGAAAAGTAGCTCAGCTACTCAGACTACAAAGTCCACCCTGACCCACCCTACTTTTGATGGTCTTGGTGTAGGGAATGTATCTGAATGTAGGGAATATTTTCAGCTACCTGTAAAGGAATGTGAAACAAATCCAGCATTTAAAAACTGATCTGGAATTACTTATTCTGTGCTGAGCTTTATCCAAATTTAAGTAGCTTAAGAAGCCTTTCAGATAAGTCATTCAGTAAAATTAATAATTGCATTTGGTCTTACAGTAAACCTGAGGAAAGACTGTTCTCATAACTCTAAAGAATGTGCTAGGAGACATCCTCCTCTGTTTTGCAAGTGGAAGAATCTTCTTCTGAATGAAAAAAAAATTAAATGTATGAGTAGACTTGGTCATCAGGAAACTCAGTAACAATAAATTCAGATTCAAAGGAGAGGAAAGGAAAGAAAGCATTCACACAGAAGACTTCAAGAGCCCTGAGCTACAAAAATCTTTAATAGAGATGCCTAACTAATGAATGGAACCAGAAACCTGAAAGAGACATTTACTCTTTTATGTTTATATTGTAGTTGAACTTTAGCAGCTCCAAACCAAATATTTATGCTGAAGACAGAGGAGGGAATCAGCTTCTCTCCTTGCCTGATAGTCACAAAAGCATGCTACAGATGCACCTTAAGTAAAGCAGGAAGTAACTACATAAATAGCAAATCTATAAACTCACATACATATCTGCAGGTATTCTGGACTGTGTAAGCTGTTAAAAGCAATTAAAAATACTCAACTGTATCCTTACTAAACCAAAATAGAATAACATTCCCCTCTTGCATGTCAGTATCAGACAGCAATAATATGTTCAAACTTCTAAATACCTAACTTCATTGTCTCAAAATGTTGCACGTATATCTTAAGTAAGTTAAGAATACTCTGAGTTTAGAAAGAAGATAAAATTTTCATAGATGAAAGATATCAGAAAAATTTAGCCTTTTTACTTTAATTAACATGACAAGAAAAACTCAGTTCCTTAAAATTTCATTAACTTCCTATGGAAAAACAGATTAAGTTGATGTTATTGAAACTACATCCTAAATCCATCCCATCTGTGGCCATCATCTCATTTTTGGACACCTGATTCTTAATAAACTTTTTATATTTTTTTAACTAATTTTGTAAATAGGTAGGATTTGCTTGTGCCTTCATTTGGCTTTAAATGAACCAAGTAACTTCCTAATAAAGGATAAAGCTGTTCTAGAAGTGTGGTTACTATTAAAAAAATCAAGATACTAAAACACTGACATCCTTTAGAAGCACAGATTATTGACCCTGAGTATCCAGAGGAAAGCAAGAACCTTATTTTCAGGGGCAGTTTAGGAGCTACTACTGCAGGAAACTGTAAAAAAACCCACGTCTCCTAGTGAAATACAGAACCCAGGAATTGTCTCCACTGTAAACCAGGGTAGATGGATCCCACTTGGGTGCCTGCAGACCTTAATGGCAGTGCATCACATCATGCAGCTGTGCTATTTTCACTGAGGTGTGCAGACAAGACTACAAGTATGGTATCTTATATTTATAATTCTGACCCTACAATTCAACACCCTTGAGTGGGCTGAGACCCCAGTACAACAGTGAAATAGCACAGTATTTTTGTCCATTTTACTGTAACATATAATTTTGTGCTGAAACCCCACTATTCAACTAATTTAAGAAATCAGCACTTACAGATCAGTCAGCATTTGCAATCAATACTTGTATCTATAAACGTGCATATTTGGGACCATACATGCTGCAGTGGTAGCTCCTCTGTCCCCATTAAAAGGTTTGAGTAGTTTATTCAGGGCTTGAAATGAAGAAAGGAGGAGGACTGATTTACAAAAAGCACATAGAGATGGTTCATTGCAAAAACAACAACAAATTTAGAGATTTTTCAAAGCAATTATAACCCCCCCACTCAATAGGATGCAAGGCTCAGTTAACATACACAGGGCCAGGAGCCAGTGCTGGTTTTCCTTGTCCTGTTTGACTGCCTGGGAACAAGATCAGACAGGTGAGATGTGCTGGATTGTTCTGTCCACAGTGGAGCTCCACAGCTGCTACCACCAAAACCCCACAGGTGACTTAGTGGAAACACCAGATTTTTACCCCACCTGCAATAAAGAGGAGCATGAAACCTACATCATGTTATACATGAAATGTATAATCTTAACTCTGGTTCTCTACATTTTTTCTCCCTCTTGCTCCTCAAACAATGAATACAATTGAGATTTTGGTACTAAAACATCTGTTTCTTTAAAATCACATTGTAGTTTTTAACTGTAATTAAAGAGGGTGAGCCTTATCACTGTCAGCTGTTATCTACTGTTCTTAAATTTACAGCCAGGAATCAGAGCTAAGCCAAATAGAAAATAAATGTAGAGTCAAAACTGAAAAAGAGGTAAAAAACTTTCTGAAAAAGTTACTTTCCTAACTACCCTTTCTTAGATGAAAAGTTCTGAACATAATTAAAATTGCACTCAGACTATACTCACGGGAACTCCTGTGTTTAAACCCATTTTCTTGTAATGTAAGTTGATATGTCAATTCCCTTTATAAATGATTGAGTTATATCTTAGAAGAAATTCAATTTTGTGCTTGTATTCTGACTGCTGTATTGGTTAGAATCCTTGTCCTGATTTTCAGCATATGTCACTTCTACTCACTTCATATGCTGACAAGGTCCTCCAAAGATAAACAGTTGTTTTCCCTCTCATTAAAGTTTACCTTGCTGACATATTTACAGGAAGCAAACATATGCTCCCTCAATCTTTATTTTCATGGGATTAGCAAGTCAGCTTTTCCTGAATGACAGGTTCATGTTTCTGCATCTGTCATACTTTGAGGAATGTCCTTCTCCGAAGTTACCTTCTTGTAATTCATTTCACTGTTATTGTTATGTTTTGACCAGCAATGCCAATTTATGCTCCTTTTCCACTTACTAAACTACCCAGTAGGTTTTTGCTCTGTTATGTTTATCATCCTCATTAAAACCTGAGGCAGAGTTCTTACTTAATTTTGGGGCCATATAAAAATATTTTAACTTCTACCTCATCCATATTACTTGGTGTTAGCTTTTTTTTTTTTTGCTTTTTCTTAACAAGGCTGAAGAACATTTAGGCATTTACTACGTAGCTTGTATAGGATTTCTATCCATTCTGAATTTTAAAATATATCTTCAAATATCAATAAAACTTTTATAGCTTTCTCAGGACCCACCTGAGAAAATCTACCTCCCCAAAATCCTTCTCACAATTAATTTCTCTACTTTACTCCATTATTTTCTATTAGTTTTATTCAAGTACATACTTTGAAATTGAGAGCCACAGATACAGAGTTCTGCTGATCATGCAACTAAACCTAGAATGAATCAATATCTGCCTCTCAGCCTAGGGTTCCTTTTTCTGTGCAGTTCTTTCATTGATTCCTTACTATTTTTCAAAACAACATAGCATCAATGCCTTCCCATTTGGAGATAATGAAGTGAAGCAATGATGGCAGCAATCACACTGAGCTCTAACTCACTCATACAATATTCTCAGTATTTGCTCTCAATTTTTCATCTGGGTAGCTGTAACACAAAATGCTACAAGATTAACACTTACAGTGTTGCAGAGCAGTTTATAAGCAGGTTTCTAGCAGCACCCAGAAAGAACACACTCTTCTCCCCCAAAGTGATGTGACTGCCTTCACATCAGGAAATATCATTCTGCAACACTTTGTGTTTCTTTGCATTCACCAGAACATCAATAAACACCACCTCAGAACAGCAAAGTGAAAGATAATTCTTCTTGCACCTTCCAGCATAAACCATAGCCAGTTTGAACTTCTCTTTCTTGAGTAATCCTCAACAAAGCAGTTACCACACAGATGCTGATACTGTGATAGAGAGGTTTTTTGCACGTTAGGGTGGATGAAGACAGAGAACAGCAGCTGCTGCTCCCTTCATCACACACTTTGTCTTGCTGAGTTGAAACTGCAATAATCAGTTAATTCTCTCCTAACACACCTTGAGGGTCAGCCTCACTGCATTGCACTCCTGCAGAGGGTTCAGCTTCAGTGTTTCTCCCAGGTTACTGCAGCCTGATGTCTGGTGCTGCATTTCACAGCAAACACAGACACCATCACTGTCGAATTTAATCTGTGGAGAAAAGGTCAGAAAAAGTATAAATCAACAGAATTTGTATAAAAGTATAAATCAACAGAAACACACTTCCCAAAAATAGTATTTACAGTTACAGCAATGACTACTAAATGCAAAATTAAAATCCTTGTGCTGAACCTTTGGAGCAGAATGTTTTTCAATGGCTAATATAAACTATAAAAACAGGGAAAATACAGAAAGAGGATTCAATGTCAAAAGTGTTACCTTTCATGCCTCTTTTTGAAAAAAAAATTGCTTTGCAGGGGCAGGTGAAACAAGAGTAACCCAACTGAATAAACATAAAATCATACCCAATGTGGGATAACCAAAATAACAGAAAGAGGTCAGAAAATATGTGAAGGAGTCAGGATCACAAATCAGTCCTTTATTCCCCTAACTAAAGATGGAAGAACAGTGGCTGGGTGGTGAGATCTGAACCACCGTACTACTTACTCTTTTGCATTAAAAAAACCCTCAAAATTTCCAGACACAAATCCATTAAAAAATTCCCAATGCAAATACACATTTGCTATTTTTAAATCAAATTCTCTCTAGGATGTTGCCAATTTCCTGAACAAAAACAGGTACCAGCATTCCTTGTGGAATTACCTTGCACAGCCTTATACACAGAATCATTTCAACAGAATATTTACTTACTTCTCAGACCTCAAATAATGTTTAAATTGTTCATATGATCTTAATAGTTATATGTTTAAATATATGGGTTTTTTAGTGCTACCCCTATCAGGTTTATGTAACACTGTCTCCTCACATGCTGGTGACCAGGACAGCAGATGGAAGAGCAAAACTAAGAGTCAATTAAAGGAACATAATAAGCTTCTCCAGATGAGGTTCAGATGACTGAATGCTTGCCCACTGTGATGAAAGCATGCTCAGGGCAGGAGCTATCTCAGGGGACTGCAGCTCCTGAGACTCCAGATTGCCCTCTAGCCAGCACAATTTGTAAAATGCTTTAGAAAAAATTGGGAATGTAAATTACACCATTTCCCATATTCTCCAAGGCAACACTGGAAATCATTGTCTGTGGCAACTCACAGAAACTGGTCATACCCTGTGCCAGAGACACTGCAAGGAAATAAAGAAAAAACATAGTTTGTTCATCTCTATGATAGTTGTGGGTTTATTTCTCATTACCATACAATTTAACTACAAAGCAGCTTGAACGATTTCAGAATAGTTCTTTTTCAATTCCTGTAATCTTTTAATACTTTCTTTTAAAAGCTGAAGTATCTGAGCAAAACTCAACTAAATGGTTTATGATCAGCTGACCTCAGCTCTTCAAACTGATGTAAAATCAAAGCACTGGCTGTCACTGGCTCCCAAAACTCCCTGGAAATGGGTCAGGGGTTGAGAAATGCTGCTGAGGAATTTTGGAACTCACACTTTGAATTTAGAGCTGTGTCAAAGCCAGGGGCCAGAAGGCTACACCTGGCAAATCAATATCAGCTTCAGTTGCTAAAAAGTTTCTGTAATGAGGAAAATGGACTTCAGACAAAGGTTTTTACTGCAAGATCATCTATTCTGATTCTTGCCTGTCCAATAAAGGACAGGCACTGACTCATGCCATGTATATGGCATTGCTAATGTGAAATCCACATCCCAGGGCCACCTGGATCACATGTAATGATCAGGTGTCACAAAGATAAGGCTCAAAAGGCTGGGTTAGAATCCCCATTTATGAGAGATTCTCAATTCATTCTGAAAGTTACTCCATAACTTTGTACTGCCCAGTTGCTCTTCTCTTAATTTAATGTTTAAAATTAGTTAAAAGCTAATTTTTTACATGGCAGTTCTTGCAAAACACAGGCCATCTTAAGAATCACAACATATTCAAAACCAGCCAAGATTCACTACCAGATTGGAAGCATATTATTTTTGGAGAATTTTTATCAATTTGCCTTGTTGTGGACCTTTTCCTTCCCTGTTTGTGAAGTGACCTCTTTGCTGTGTTCCTGCCATGGGGAGCAGGACAAAGGCTGCAGGTGTCATTGAATGGGTGAACTGCATTGGTCACTGCTTTTCTGCAGCTGAGAGCTCTCCTGAGCCCCTGCTCCAGAGCGTCCTTCCCCACCCTGCTGCAGTCTCACACTTGTGCCGACAGGATCAAGAGTTCATACAGCTATTCTGCGACCTAAACAGTGCCAAAATTAACTTTTTTTTTCAGGAGGAGAAGGGGATTATTGTTAGCCCAAGGAAGGAGGAGAAGTGGATTATTGTTAGCCCAAATCACATCTCAAAGGCCATTTGCTGTGTGATGCCACAAACAGAGACAGTAGCAGTGACAGTAAATCTGCATTGGTACAGGGAGAAGGGGTTGGGATGGCTCCTTCCAGCTGCTGGGCTGGTGTTTGCCAACCCCAGACACAATTACACCAGCAGTGCCTCCAAAACTGTCTGTGTTTCAATCTCTTTTTGGCCGCCAGAACTCAAGACTAAAGCATCATTCACTTCATCCCCTGCACATTCCCCACCATCCTGTGCATATTTGTGTCCCGCTTCGTGATTCTTACTCATGCTAGTCAGTACTCACAGCAGAGCTTGTGTGCTTTCATATTTATGACAGTTGCACAGTACACCCTCTTCCAAACCATATTTAAGATTTCAAACATCAGTCAGAGCTGCCTATATGCATAAATTGTCTTGCAAGTTCATTTTGTTTTGTCAAAAAGCAGCTCTGTTACTTCAAAAGCCATAAAACCCATTAAAAACTTTTCATAGAGCACAGAATCAAAAAAGGAAAGGACCTTCCAGATTTATTACAAATACATGCAGACATTCTCACAGGCTTTATGTTTTTTTAAAATCTGTATCAATTAATCAAATTCTGTCAATGCTGCTGGAAAGAAGCCTGTTTGTTTGTTTGGCTGCTAAGTGCACACACACCCTCCCCTAACAGGAGTTAGGAGTTAGTGAACACTGTCACTTTGCATTCTACCACCTCCCTAATACAAACAAAGTCTTCCAGTAAAAGTAGTAATAGATTTTACTTCTTCTAAATTAACCTTCAGGGAGCTTTATAGGGAACATAAAAAAGGGAAGGAAAATTTTCAAAACGCAGTATTAGAGGTCCAAAGTTGGTAACAAGGCAGTGAAGGACAAGAAAACTCTCCTGGTGTACTCAGGGGAGGGAGCTTCAGTCAATTCTAGTACTTTACGCAGAGGGAAAAATGGGAGGATCCAGTAAGGATAAAGTTGCATTGTAGGGAAATATCAAGATGAAAAACTGACAAATTACTAAGAACAAAACAGAGTATATCCTTCTTCCTGGAATTTTAAAAATTGTTTTTCGATATGCACAGACCTGAGTTTAACTCCAGTGCAAAATGGAATACAAATAAACCTCAGTTATGGACCTGGGCTCTGTCATTCAGCTCTTTGTGAACCTGCACCTGCTTCACTTCTCCTTGCTTTGTCTATTCCAGCTAAAGATAATTCAGGGGAAAGAAGAGTCTTCCTTTATGTGTTACTGTAACCACTGGCCAATTTCAGCTGTACAACCAAAAAAAAAAAAAGTAATCTTTCAATAGAGAGTAAGTAACCTTTCACTATCATTACTTTTCTGAATAATAATCACCTCTAAATTTGACTAAAACTACAGCATTTATTTTTAAATGCATAAGTGACTTACAAGACAGGTAAACTCAATAAAAACAAATATAGATGAAGAAATAAAACTTATGCTGTCTTCTGCAGTAATAGAACATAAATTAAAATATACTAATATATTTAACAATATATATATAGTATATATAAATATATTAATTGCTCTATCCATATTTTCAAAGAACAGTTTTTAGAGAACCATTATGTGTAAAAGAAATTCCTATACAGAAATTTTTCTCCTATACACATTAATGAACAGCTTGAGTGTGTAACTTCTCTGTACACATCTGACTCTCACTGATTTAAAGCTGTATCATGAGGTTTTGGCCACAGGATCTGCAGCTAATTATGGAAAAACAAAAAACTCCAATTAATTTTTTGTAACAAGGCGTTAAAGCTACTGGCCTTTTTCCCTCAGTGTTGTATGTTGCTAAGCTGCAGGATAAAGGGCACAAATACCAACTTCACAAATTACACATTCAAAATGCTAACATATGGCAAGCACATTTCTCATATTCACACAGAAATACATATTATGGAATCTACAATAAATCCCCAGTGTTTAAAACAAAATAAGACCACCGTGTCTTGTTCTTTTCCTTCAAATAACAACACTACATGTGAGGCACTGCTGAATTTAAACTCCATAAGACAGCAGATACTATTATCATTTTAAAGCCATGCACTCACCATGAATGAGTTTGACAGAAAGACCAGAACTAAAACAGAATTTATTTTGAATTTGACTTTTTTAGTACACTGTGCTTGGAAATTTACTGGTTCAGTTATATGGGATGTTAACTACATTTCAAACCACATGTCTGCAAAGGCTGGATTTTGACTCCTAGAGCTGCATCCTCAGAGAGTACATTTGTATCCTAGGAGGCAAGTAAAGGATTTAGACTTGATAATGTACACCAGTCACATAGCGCAGGATTACACAGATCTACAGCACTAAAGAGAGCCATCTAAGGAATTAAAATTAAATATACACTTGGAACAAGCTGTTAAGAAACTGGGATTTTTCCTTTTTGAGTGAAAAATGGTAATAAAGTAATTAAATATGCTCAGCATAATACATCACCACCTTCTGAGTCAAATCCTGTGCTTAATCATAAAGAAGTGCTGTTCACTCCAGTGCATCCCTCCCAGAGGGTGGCCTATGAGAACAGAACTCTAGAACTCCATATATATGAGCCCTACAACATGGCAATGCAACATATTCATGTGTGAGTCCCCAGCCTGACTGAAATGGGATTTTGAGCAAGGAAAACCTAAAGAGCGAAGTCTGGGTAGAAGTAACTGTTGCCTTTTTTAAAAAATATTTTTTAAAACAGTTACAAAATGATAAACAGCCACAATTAAATTAACTTGCCCTTATAGAGTACAACATGCTGTGGCAAAGCTACTTAGCCTTTCATCATACTTTGAAAATCAAAACTACAGTTTGAACACTTATTACTTAAACTCAAACATTTCAGCCATGAGTTGACTTCTGCAGACATCTTCACAAGCTGAAGTCAGAAAATATGCTGGAATTCAATGAGTATATTGGTTTTTTTCCTGAGATAAAACCACAAATGCTTTAAGTAAATTGTACCTTATAATTTAGAGCATGCCACATCATGATAATTTGTATTGTTCTGTATTTTATTTAACACAAGTAACTTTCATTTACTTTGGAAATTAAAACACCTCAGGTTGGAAAACAAAATATTAGCATACACATACCAAAACATTCCTGTTGTGAAATCCACTGTCTGGACAAGTATTGGATGGAAGGAATCCTGATCCTGCTGACATCAAATGGTAACCACCACACTGCTCTGATGTGGCCTGAATTCCACCTACTCTGCTGGAGCATCACTTTTACCATGACAGTAAAAAGTCAATCCTTATGATATTAAAAGTTACTTTTTGAGGTAGCAAAACATTAAATCCATTAGCACTTAACTCAAACTTTTCCTAAAATGTTTTTTTAGGTTGTAACACATATAGATTGCTCTACTAAATACCTACAGTATTGGAAATTAAAGGAGTGTGCCATGGATATATTTTCTGAAAAATCCCTTAGCCAGGATTTTTCTCCTGAGAAGCTGAGAAACCTCAGAGGAAAAGAAAAACAATAATTATCTGCTGCTGTGGAATGCAACAGGTGCATCTTTGATTGGTCCATGTTGGTTGTTTCTAATTAATGGCCAATCACAGTCAGCTGGCTCGGACTCTCTGAGAATCACGAGCTTTTGTTATCATTCCATTCTTTTCTATTCCTTGCTAGCCTTCTGATTAAATCCTTTCTTCTATTATTTTAGTATCATTTAAATATATAATTTCCTTTTAATACAATATATATCATAAAATAATAAATCTAGCCTTCTGAAACACGGAGTCAAGATTCTCGTCTCTTCCCTCGCCCTGGGAGCCCTGCGAACGCCACCCCAGGAGTGTGTGTGAAACCCTAACAGATGAAGAACAGAATCCTTGCCCTTGGTAAGAAAGGTATTTTCCATCACTCACCAGCTGACATCCTTCCAGGGACTTCACCAGCTGAGCATTCTGACAGGAGAGAATGGACCCGGCCAGGTTCAGCATCACACACACTGCGGAGAGCAGCATGAAAAAGGTTATCTGGAAAAAACCCCAAGCACCCTATTATTACTCACTTCAAGAGGCAAACAAGGAAAAAATATAATTTAGATGTTCAAGAACTTCCAGCCTGTCACACAATTACATGGATGACAACATTTCATGTATTTTAAAGATAGTAGGGTACTTAATCTGACAGCATCCTTGGTCTTGCACTGTAAGTGAAAGCTAAATCAAAACTAGACATGGCTATTATGTGTTTTCCTCCAGCCATTTCAAAATAATCCATTTATCTCCCACTTCCATCACACACTCTGAAAATTTAATGGGTTTTATTACCAAGCATTACTAAAAAGTAAGATTTCAAAAATGTTTTATTATAAACAGATGTAGTCTTGAAACAATTTAAATCCTTCTGATGGGGATATGGGTATCTTAGACAGGAAAAATATTTGTGAATATCACCTCTCATGAACACCTACAAGTTGGGGAAAAAAGAGTGAATAAAATTCTGTATATATATAAATACTTGTTTTTTAAACAACAATTAAAATTTAAGCAGCATCCTCCATATCAGCTACTCATGATGTTAATTACTCCTTTTTTCTCATCTCAAAATATGTCAAAACAAGCATTAAACCGATTCCCATCAGTTTAATTATCATTTTATTGCTTTAAATGTACAAATGCGTGGTGCAGTCAGGGCAGAAAAATCTCAACATGTAGGGAACAGCACAAGCAGTAAGAGTAACAAATGTGTGCCTGATGTGTGGCCATCTTAAATATTCAGTGTTGACACTGCCATAACTCAACAGGAGCGTGAGTGTATTACATGAAATTAGTAAGAAATTCTGTAGCATCTCTTTTCCATAAGCATGCTCACAGTTTACAGCCCTTGACTGTTCTCACAAGATGTTATCTTTTGTCAGTGCATGTGCTAGGAATATTTTTGACAACCTTAAATCAAAAATGGCTGTGTATTTTTTTTCTAGTGCTTTTGGACAAAACCCCATAACCTCCACAGTATTAACTAAAGGACAGAAGCTGTGTTACAAACTTCAGTTGCCAGCTTCAGATTCTTCCAAGCATCACAGCTGACAACAAGGCTGTAACATACACCAGGTTTATCTATTTTTTGCAGTACTTCCTCCATATCAGCATTCATTAATGAAGAAACCTCTATTGGTGTTTCCAAGGTAACCTCTTCCTCTTGTCACTGGCAAAGACAAGAGGGACATGAAACAGGCTCTTAGAATTCCTGTTCATCTCTGTGGTCTGTGCCTCACATTCTGTTCAGGAGTTGCATTTCAAAGTGGCAGCCACCACATGATATCAAATACTGGGCTTCTCTGTCACAGTTGTCTTCCCAATTTTGCTATTTTATGCCTCACTTCTTAATACCCCTGGCAAGGAACTCCCTAATCTGGGCATGGAGTTAAAGGGGGAAATTCAAATCCTCTGCAAGTCTTTTGAAGCTACCTTGCCTCTTACAGAGCACAAAGATCCTAATAAAAGGAATAAAAGAATTTCCAATCTCTTTCCTTATGCTTCTCAGCTAAATACCAAAAAAAAGCCTTCTACTTATGGAGTGGGACACACCTGGTACTCTGTTATCACAACTTCAGAGGTAAACTTTACACCATGCTGGAACCCACAACAGAGAAAAGGAGGAACAAAAGTATCAATTACCATATTTACAGACATTTAAAAACATGTTCAATGTGCTTCATTTTTTTATCACCAATCAGTCTTTTCTAACACTGGCACAGGTGCAGCAGTAAAAACAAACACAAAAATAAACACCTTTGAAAGAATGGCTGTTGTGGATTTTGATGGAGACCCAACATTACACTATGAAACACTGTAGATGAAGTTAGATATACATTATTTATGAAGTCAAGTATGGCTAATTTCCACATTAAAATTTTCCTCAGAGAGCTACCAAACAATATATTTGCTCTGAGAGCTCAGTGTGACATACTGGAAGGACAGTATGAAACTGTAAGGAAAGAGTGTAAGACACAAACAACCCAATGATCAAGGGCAAAACTTACACTGAAGTAAATACGGAATGGTCAGATATTGAAGGGCTATGACATCTCAATGCTGATTTAAAACTACAACATTATGTTCTTCACCTTTCTAGTTACAACATATAAACAAGATAACATATTCCTAGAAATCGGCAAGGAGCATTAATGCCACAAATCTCCAAAAGTCACCAAGAACTAATACAAGAACAAAAAGCAAAGCCCATGGATTTATTATGACTTGGTGGAAGCAGAACTAATTGGAGAAGTCAAAGCTTATATTCTATACAAAGGACTCTGTGGAAGGTAATACAGTTAATAGGACTTCCTATGTAAATGTTACCACAGTCCTAAACAAATTCTACAAAACTAAACAGTTTGGATGCAATGACTTAAAATTATATAACAACTCACAATGTGAGATGCCATCTTGCACATGGACCCACATAAGATTCCCCTTTTGACTCCATTTCTGGGAACAACTTTAAGAATAAATATGCAGAGCATATCAAGAGTGATGTGCACATCACCACACACATCTGCACAGAATGAAAATATCAGCACCCTCCATGCCTTCCAAGAGAGAGTCCAGAAAAAGTGCCCTTCCACACTGAAAGAAAAACCAAAAAAACCCAAAAAAACTTAAGCACCAACAGATTATATTATCTTTCCACTATAAAGGAAGTTGTTTGTAGTTCTCTCTTGAGTATAATTTGAGCTTTTAGAAAATCATTAGTATTCTCAGATTACTTGTGAACATTTTTCCTTTATGTTTCTTAAATGTAGATACAACCATACACCTGCCTTCAGAATGTCCCAAAGTAAATCATCTTAATTTTATGGATACCACCAAAAAAATCAAAGGGATTTACAGAAGCTGATCTGTTCTCTGCCCTCTGTTCTTTTTCATCACTTTCAGTTTTGCTTCTTAATATTTCTCTTTTCTTCACAACTAGCCTCAAGTAATTTATTCCCTTTTGTTTTTACCATAAGCTTTAGACTTCCTTTCATCTTCTTTCCCAAAGGCACTGTTAAAACTGTATTACCTGAAAACCCCAAAACTTTAATCCTTGAGATAGCTGGCTCAAAGCACCTTCTTGCCCTTACTGTGTCTTTCACAATTTGTTCTTGAATTGATAGGAGGTAAAAAGGGGAAAAACAAATGAACCAACTTTAGCACACCCTGCAGTTCATGACCTGCAACATAAGACATTAACAATTTAGATTTTCTGTCCATATACAGCTTTCTACCAAAAAATGCAGTGAGAGCAGCTCTGAGGAGGAGGACTTGGGGGTGTTGGTGGATGAGAAGCATAGCATGACTGACAATGTGAGTCTGCAGCCCAGAAAGCCAACCCTGTCCTGGGCTGCATCTGAGCAGCGCAGCCAGGAGGCTGAGGGAGGATCCCCCATCCCTGGCAGTGCTCAAGGCCAGGCTGGATGGATCTCTGTGCAATCTGGTCTAGGGGAAAAACCCCTGTGGCAGGGGCTGGAACAAGGTGACCTCTCCCCGAACACAACCCAACCCATTCTATGACTCTATTACATTCACAAATTTATATTAAACCCTGTTTTGCCAATACTTTTGATGGGGATTCTTTAAGTGACCCAAATCACCCACTCACTGCTGCATATATACACAGCAAGAGCACAGTAAAAAGGAGTAGCACATATTGCATTTTGAAGAAATACTTTCCACTACAAGCAGGAAGAAGTTTCTACATGCCAAATAATTAAAGTCCTCCAAAAGAGATGTAAATATTGTATCACATGAAACCTTATTTCTAAAAGCAACATTTTATTTCATTCCTCACACTTTCATTTTGGAGATAGATATGAAACAGGATTGCTTCTTCATTGCTGGCATTTCAATCACTGCTTCCCCTGGTGGTTTGCAGGTTTGATAGTCAAGACATGAACACTGAGACAGAACATTACCCTCTGTGCTGATGAAGCATATTACTCAACTCTCCTGTGCAGGGTACTTTGACTAAAACCAGGCATTGCAATGATAGGCTGCCTTCTGCAAATCTCCCAATCCTCTGCACTTGTACTACTGTGTCTGCATCTATTTCCTGTTAATTCCTGTCCTGCAGCTCTTGAAAGGTCAGAAAATCTCCTTGGATGAACTTTGGTTTACACTGAAATCACTTGCAGAACGCAATTCTTTTTGAGACGCAGTAGTTTGATATGAGGTACTACAGGTTTCTTTCCAATGACATTAAATACGTGTGGATATATTCAATGAGATTTAAAATACCTTCCTTTTAACACACACTTCTTATCTGTGAAACAGCAAGAATAGCCAGAGGTAAATGTGCTTGTCTCTATAAACCACTGTATAAGTAGATTAAAAACTTGCCCCAAGGTATTTCGCTCACAGAACTTTGTCTTACATGAACTGCAGGCAGTAACATTTATTGATATTTGTGCTACAGAATTTATAGTTTCCCTGACAGAGGTGCAGAAGGTTAAACACCAGAAGCAAACCTGAAAATTTATCACCACCAAGAGCTATGAAGCAGTGAGATCAGCAACTGTGCCAGGACTAAGTTAATGCAAGATTATCTGGGGTACAGCCAGAAGTTACCTGTTGGATCAGCCAGATGCTGAATGCTTATTATATACTATAGGTTTAAATAGATAAAACATATAATTTTTAAATGAGCCCACTTTAAATCCTTACTAAACAGAAATGGCACTCAAACCAACACTCTTGACTCATGGTTTGCAAGTGTACAAGAAACAACAAAATTTATCTTGCCATTATTTGCTTCATAATAGATTTCTTTTTCATGATTTCTCAATGCTTGCCAAGAAGAGACAGGATGAAAAGTGTTGGCATTTCAGATCTATTTAATTCAGTATTCCCTGTTTTTTGCCTAAATTAAAATAAAGCTTCGAACAAAGATATTTTCTCTAAGTCTAAAGCAATGTTTTATATTAAATAGGCAGAAATATTCTCTGTAGTGCGGATCAGGCTAAAGATTTTAATGTTTTTATGTTGGGAACCATAAATTATATCCTGTTTCATTCTAAATTCTATTAGCCTTTTCAATTCCTGTCATTATTCAATTAAATTACATATTCTCCACATTCAATTCCTTTTGACTCCAGTGAGGCTATTTAAGTTTGTAAAGGAAAGCTGAAATATCAGTATAAATATTAAAATCCATGCAACTATTTCTAATTTCAAAGCTAAATAGTTCAGATGAAAACTTCTGAACTTGAACTTGGTGTATGGGATTTTACTGACCCTCTTATGGCCCTATTAACTTGCTTCCATTCAGCTAGATCTTGGAATTTAATTAATTTATTATTTGCTGCTTGGTTGTATCTTCATTTCTATATTTTTATTAAAATATCCTGTGGAAAATTCTAACTTCGAAAATGATTTTATTTAAGATTATAAACAATGCTACTGGTTTTGATTTACAAGAAAAAATGATGCCTCCCTGTGACTGTGTTTTGTTTACTGCCAGAGCAGCAATCAGCTTCCAGCAAGAGTCAGCACGCTGTACCTTTGGAGAATTATGAGAATTTTGGTAACAGCCCCGTGGGCAACAGAAAGGGGCACGGGGTGTTTGCAGCAGAATTTGCATCACACAAAATAACAGCTATTTAAAGACCAGAAGGAGTAGTTTGGTTTCCTCCTGTTTCACTGTGCAGCAAACAACAACATCATCAATAAAGTGACGGGTTTGGTAGCTGTTGCCAAGGCTTTGCAAGAACCCTGGAATCCAAAATGCAACCTTGGCTCTGTGTGCAAGAGCAGAGTGACAGACAAATGCAAAGATGCATTTCTATAAAAACAAGTCTCTTAATATCTCATAAAAACAGATATTCAATACCTCCAAGAAATTCCCTGTCAGTAGAAGCAATGGGCATAGAGATAATTTCCTCAGGTGGGATCAGATTAAAAGAATAAGACCACAATAAGTGCAGCACTGTCACATTGTACACACAGCAATAGGTGTTTGCTGTTTCTGTAATGCTCTGTTACAGCTCCAGCAATTACACTATTTATTTTAAGTTTTTTAGGAAACTCTAAGAGGGGGCCTGATTTAGTAATAAAGACCTTGTGCTCTCAGTTCAGGAACATTAACCAGAAATTTGTCAAAAGTAGATATTTCAGCATCTACTAATTTTCTGCTCTTTCTTTTCCAATTGTTCTTTTAGCATCTACACCTTTCTGAATCACAGAACATTCTGAGCTGGAAGGGACCCAAAAGGACCATCAAGTGGCCTGCAGACTACTGCCATATAAAAGAGAAACAAGAGGAGCTATACCCTTTTCTTTTCTTTTTCAGATAAAATTCAAGCTATCTCTTGAAGTATTCAAATAAAGTGACACACTTCTAATTGTAACAAAAATAGTTTGCAGGTAATTAGTTTCATAGCAGAGAAAAAGTTTAGGTTTTGTCTAATAATCTGTTAGAAGGACAATGGGGAGTTGCCAGCTAATATGCTAAAGAGGCTAATTTGAAGTTTGCTACATGAAAATAAGCAATCAAAGGAATCCTTCAATGATCTGTAGCTATACTGCAACAACGCAACCTTGTCATAATAATTTATTATTATAAATTATATCATATAATCATATAATTTTTACTGTATGTGCAGTCAAAATAAGTCGTTTGGACAATTTTTTTTATAGTAGTTGTATTGTCTAATTTTTATCACTGACATTTACATTTATGCACCACTGCTCCCCTAAATAAAAAATCCATGCACACGAAATTTAACTTAAAATGTTATTTTGAAGGAGAAAGAAATCAAACAGCACTAACCTATTTTAATGCTACTCAAAATGTTGTCAATTTGAAATGCTTCAAAAACAACTGCTTCAGCTGTACAGTCAGGTGGAAAAAGGGGAGTTGATAAACAGTGTGATAATAGGAACTTCAAATATAATGCTTTCTGAATAGAATTTTGACCACATAAGCCAGATCTAAAATTTGCAACTAGCCATATTAGCTTAATTTTCCTTCCAAAAGACTCTCAAAGTAAAAACTGGAAGTTCTTAACAATTAATAAATAAGACACTGTGTCTCAAAAATGTTCCACAGCAACAGCAGAACAGGAAAAGAAAGCTGAGGTTTAGGGTCTATAGACATTTAGGATGCTAGGAATTAATTAGCTAAATTAGTTTTGTATGCAACAATCTATATTTAAACAAAACAGATAAATGAGTAAATGAAAATGAATACATTTTCTTCAACAATGTGAGTAGAATAATAACTTTTGAGAAAATCTACATAAGACTGAATTTATACTTCCATAGCAGCTGCCTAATGGTTTCATCCACCTAAACAATACATTACTTTTTGCAAGTGTCACATTGCAGGAAGGATTTCACCTCCATGCACGTGTCAGTGAAATGCTACTCCAAATAAATTAACCTTCCCCAACATCTGTAGCAGGATTCCCTGAGGAAATAAAGGCTCGTGTTGTCCTGCTGACAAGGACAGGCATCAAAAGCTCTGTGAGCAGCCCTTCCTGGCAGAAGAGTAATGAGACAGAAGCAGGATGTAAAGGTCACACACACAGATATTTTGCATCTGTCTTTCCCAACATATTAATAGCAATTAACTACTCACTTGCAATTATTCTCATTAATTAACAACTGCATGGTCTCTCTGAGCCCTCGCACACCAGAGCTCTGACTTTCATCCCTGAGGAGGAAAATTCTGCCAGGTGAGCAGGGTCAGGAGCCACAAGTGCTGATCTTCATCAAGGGCACAGGGGCATTTTCAGTATCAAGTTTCTGAGGCAAGGCTTCAACGTGGGCAGCAGCTCTTTCCAATGCAATTGTAATGTAAACTCACTATAGTTCTGGCCATTTCAAGAAAAATTGCCCACACGTCTCCAAAGAAGACTCACATTAATAATTTGATGGAGATCCAGCAGTAAGTGAACTTTAGGATTTCAGACACCTTTCCTCATGTATCTGAAGTAGAATTTAACCCATAATGCTGTTGCAGGTTTTATGGTACTTGTAATAAGGAAATCCAAACGCTCAATCACACACATGTCTAGCTCAGGATCTAAACTGTGATTTACCTGGCAAGCAAATCCTCCCAAAATCAAAGTATTTTTCCTCAACAAGCACAGGATAATTAGATTCTCTTTGGGTAACAGTGTGTTTCCTTCCATCTGTCACACAAATAAAACTAAAATCACTGAAGTTTTGATTGAGCACAAAGAGTGAAATATCCATCCCCAGCTACCTCACACCTCAAAATACTTTATATTAGCTCATACAAATATTTATTCTACTTTTAAAAACATTTCAAATGCAGCTCAGCTTGTCTCAAATAAATTTTTGAAGCTAGTGTTTCCTCACCATTTGAAAACAAAACACCAAGTTTCACAAATAGCTCCCATGTTGCCCAACTGGAGCCAGCCCCAGAGATTCATGACACGAGATTCATTTACCAAGGAGGAAGAAGAAATGCTGAAGCAAACCAGACTCTCACCAAGAAAGGGTTGAAGAAATTAGACTGCGCAAAGGCTGCCAAGAACTCCAGGAGCAGATGGGATGCAGCCTGCATTTCTAAAAGAAGGAGCAGATGAGATGAAAGAACCATCAGCAGATATATTTAGAAAGCATGTGAGAACAAGGGAATTACTGATGGGCTGAGGAGAGGTGAATGCAGCACCCAGAGCACACTCTCCACTGCAGGCAGCAGCACTGGGATGGAGCTGGGACAGTTTCCCAGGGCAGGAATGTGCCAGCAGGAGCTGCTGCCATGGCAACACCATGGATGGCAGCAGATGGGGAGGAGCAGGGGCTGGTTTGGAGTCATTAAGAAATGCTTCTTTAGGAAGGGACAAGAGTTATGCCCAGCAGGGTTTGCCTGCTCTTCAGGAAAAGCTGCTTGTGGGCTTTTTAAACTCTGCCACTGGGGATAACTAACTAGTACGTGGATGCTCAGCAGAGGAGTCTGGATTCTCGCATGAGTGGCAGCTGGGCCCAGGAACAGCCAGCCTAGGCCAAAAGGGTGTCAGAGAGATGCAGACAGAGACCTAGGCAAGAGAAAGCTTTAAGGAGTGTTGAGATGTAAAAGTGGATGTAGCATATTCATTCTAAAGAGATGCTTCACCCTGTGGCATCTTTTCTCTACCACTGCAAAGATTTCCCTGATTCACTTCTTCTGTTTCCATCTCGAGTGTGGTTTCTTACTCACCTTGTTCACAACTTTACTGGGCCATTCTTCCTTTTTTCCCCTCTTCTCCATCTTTTCCTCCCATCCTCTTCTGTCTATTCTAATGAAAGGGTACTGGGGCTAGGTTTTTCTGGCAGTTGTTTCGCGATATTAAAGAAGACAGAAGGGAACCACCAGTCTAAGTTTTAAAAAAATCAATAGGCAGAGCACATTTAAAAAAAGCTAAAAGGGTATATTAACTTTGGAACATGAATGTAATCAGAGTTTACACAAATTCAAACTGCAAATTTTGAAGACCACACTTTTCAGACCCCCTACTCAATCCAACAAGAGACATTATTTCATGGCCTAAACCAACAGTTTGTACATTGGGAAAAGACCTCCCAGGGCATCACCTTCAAACAACTATAAAAGAGAAGCAGCTTCAATGAAATATATTTTAAATCTACTTTCAAACTGATGTAACCTGGAATGCAGTTATCACCAAATACACTAACCTCACTTCTAGATCCTGTCTCAGATTTTTAGCAGAACCCCAGCCATGCTGTAGCTGTGTGCAGAGACAGATGGTGCAGTTTGGTGACCAGAGCAGCACAGCCACGTAACTGTAACAGCAGTACACCCTTCCCTAAGCGTCAGGGAAGGGAGAACAGGAAGGCAAGAGGCAAAGAAAACTTAAACTTTGTCCCAAGTATAGGAAAATACTATTCACAGCCTACACTTTCTTCACTGAAATCACTGAGAACTAAGATACAAATCTATTGCAATTCGGTAATTTATGGTGCTTGTGGCACTGAATCTTTGAAACATCAGAGATCCTATTGTATGATTTCTTACTGACATGGTTTTGGTCCACTTCTGTCTGGCCATCTAGGTCCTATTCTTCTCAAATCTTTTGATGTCTATCTTCCTCATGTTGCCAGACTCACATTTCAATTTCTCCTTCCTGTCCCAGTCCTCCACAATTCTCTTCCCCCTGATTTGCTATTCAGCTCCTCTGGATTTGGGTTGGTTTCCTTCCATGCTCCCAGAAAAGAGGTCAAAGAAAAACACTCTGCTCTCAATGCCAAAGCCTGGGTTCACATCAGTTCTCACCAAAATTTACAGCTTTACATCTGAAGAGCTACTTTTTTACAGCACCTTACATCTGAAGAGCAAAGCCAGCACCAGATTTGCTTTCCAAACAGAAGTTATTTCAGCCTCCCAAGTTTCTTTTTGAAAGCAGCAATACCCAGCATTCAGCCCCTGCCCAGCTCATCAGAAACTGAAAAACACAGGTATGTAAGATGCTCTTGTTCTCACCCAGTGTTTTGTTCACCTTTAAACTAATGCTTCAGCCTCAAAGAGAAGTGTTTGTCTAATAGCAGGGTTCCTAATGAACATTTTGATCAAGGAACTCAAAGAACACTCGTGCTGAAATGACACTGCAGAGTGATCAAGGGTTCTGTTGAGGCACAGGGATGTTCTGCAGCTCTCAACATGACCCAGGTATCAAAGTCAGCAGTGACACACGAGGGGATGGCTGCCTCACACTCTGCTCCTCTCCCACACTGAGCACTCCTGCACTTGCTCTTCTCTGCAGCCCTGGCTGTTTATGCTGACATTGCCTCTCCACTACACAGATCATCTTTTTATTCCAGGAACCAAACACCAAATCTCTGCTTGAGGTTGAGTATTGGAGGGAGGACAACCACTTTTTCTGTTTTAAAACTCAAATATTTCTCTTAGATTTCATCTGAAAGGAAGCTGTAAATTCCCTTACAAGAGTTTGAAAAGACTTGCCTCACCCCTTAAGATACTCTAGGAGCTCAGGTTAAGCAGCATGGCCAGGAACATGTCAACACTCCACCCCACCCAGCAGAATATAGGAAACTTACTACTATATAATACACTATATATGTAATACTAATACACTATTTCTATACATTTAAGTTTCATCTGTTTCCTGAAGTTTAGTTATTCCTGCTGTAGTCTGCAATGAAATTTAGTGAGAGGAGATAATCAACGAGGAAAAACATTTGGACCAGTTTTACATATTCATGCATCTTATGGAGCAAGAGTATTTGGAATGTATTGATTTAAAATTATTAGTAATTTCCCTTTTCAATGTAGATATTTTTCTAATGATTTTTACAGAAAAAAAGAAAAATATTCAAGTCTGAATTTCAACTAATTCAAGTTTTTCACTGGAATTCTAGAAAGAAAAATCTCTCACTTTGCACCAACTACCAAGCTGACCCAAGATGAATATTTTCTTTAAAAGTCAATTTTTGTATTTGACTGAGTCTTACTATGGGCGCAGTCTGAGACTTTACACAGCAGTTCATCCTTTTGCCTGATATGCAGATTGAACTGCAGCTATTTAGGACAGCTTCTTTTATTTCTCTAAAATGAAGAAAATCCTATGTGCTTATCAAACACAAAAAAAAGGCTTGAAATAATGGTTCATTTGGAGGGACAACACACTGAGTTATACATGCACTGATTTGCACGTTCACTGGTGCACAGAAGTGGATCTGGAATGCACATTTCATACTAAATGCTTTTAAATAGCTATTCTGAGTAATCAAGATCATTTATTAATAAGTAGTATTACCTTGTGCTCACTGACATTCACAGACTTTAAGAAACTCCACATTTCTGTTCATTGAAAAAAAATTACATCTATCAGTTTATTATAAAAACTTTGTTAGAAATGTAAAAATATTTTTCTGGGGTCACTCAAATGCCAGATGGCAGCAGGGAAGCTTTCAACTCAATTCAGAGGCTGAATTAATCTCCTTGGCACAAATAGATTTGCAATTACCATAGATTAGATTGTAACAGAAAAATAATCTGACTGCACAATTTAAAGTTTTCACAAGGCAATTCAGCCTCAGGTGCTCCACAAGCTCTCTCCCAATTTTCAGACACTTCCATAAACCACAAGGAAACAAATTCCTACTTTAACACTGCATTTTAACACTAAGCAGTGGTAGTGACACAGCCAACACTTGGTTTCCAAAAAAGGGACCCTTGAGAGATTTTCTGAAAGCACTACCAATACCCTGACATTTCAAAGTGAAAATAGAGAAAGCTTAATGAGGAAACATCTGAAATATGTGGAAAATATTGTTCAAAATCAATGTGTGAGCAATTTAAATACCTTTCCCTGAGTGTTTCCTCTGGTAAATGTAAATACAGGTTTGGTAACACACACTGACTCCTTGCATGTATAAAGTATTTTGGCAACATCAGCAACTGATGGCTAGGAGGTAACCAAGAAAATTCAGATAAACTAACAAAAAATCTGGTGAATTTTCCAGGTGATTAAGATTTGCAAAGACACTTTAGCAGGAGAACTTCTAAATTTCTGCACATTAATATTGCAGTAAAATGTCCTTAGAACATACACATTTGTAAATCTTTGACTGAATGCAGAATACAAAACAGCATTCATACTAATAGCTTATAAATACTCAACTACTCTCAGTTTTGACTTTGGTTCCAAAGTGTTAAACTATGCAACAACACGCTCATTTCTACACCAACACTGCATAACACACTTCTAGTATGATACAGCCAGAAATTAATGGCTGATGAACAATCTCTGTTTAATGCTTCTTCAGCTTCCTCTTTTTGCCTGCAGAAAATAATACATTTGCAAAGAAAAGACCCAGCATCTGTGGGAAAACCCTGTATGATTACAGTGCTGGGCAAGGCACATCCAGCAGTGTGGGGGGCTGACCCTGGCCAGCAGGAAAGCACCACACAGCCACCCTCTCACTGCCCCCTGCAGCAGGACTGGAAGGGAATTAGAAAAGCCCAAGTGAAAAAAAAAAAAAACCACACTTCTGGATGGAGATAAAGATAGTTTAATAAGCAAAGGAAATAGGAAGGAAAAAGCCAAAGCAAGCGATGGTGTGTGGGAAAACCAGAAAGCTTTGTTACTGCACAAGTGCTGCTCAGCAATAGTCAAAACACTTGTTATTATAAACCAGCTTTAGTCACAAATCCAAGATATGCAGAAAACTGGCACCTAAAAATATTATCACAGTTTCACTAGTTTTCAGGACACCACAGATGTTGCATGGTTTAATTTTATATAACTTTATTCATAGCTTCAAATGATAAAGATATTTATCCATCTTTCTGCTATCACTCTCAGCAATGCCAGATTTTGTAACACACTGCAACAAAAGAGACATTGTAATATATTGCAATTGATTGTCTAGTTGCTCATAGTACTATAAAATAGGTTAAAAGGTAATCATTGACCATATGTATTTGGCATATGTGTTGAATAAACAGATCAGGAGAAACATGGCTCATTAGCATGTTGGTGATACTTTGTGCTGTGAGCTTGTAAAGTTGCACATTATTGACTGCTAATCAGAACAGTCTCCCTGCACACGTGGGGTCCAACTGCTCAGAGGTATTTACAACTCAGCAAGGAAAACAGGACAGTTGTAGCCACTGTAAAACCACTGCATAGCTTAGTCACACACAGAAGTGAAAAACACCATCCCTGTGCCCATTCCTCAGCTGATTATTGTGTCACCACCAAGGGCCAAGGCAGGAGATCAGGATCTAAATCAAGAGCATTAAGCTTACTCTTTGAAATAAACAATTTCCTAGAGCAGATTTTAGGAAGATGAGCTGTTCTGCAAACATCACTGTTACCATTACTGTTTCCTCCCTTTTATCTCCATTTCCTTGAATTACACTGACCATGAGTGCCTATTTACATTTCACTGAACGAGTCGATATTAGAAAGCCCAGCTGAATTTACAACATGCAAGTGAGTGTTCAGGAATCAGAGAAGACAGGTCTCAACAGGCCTGGATAACATTTCTGATGTGTGATTATGATTTATTGCAAGGATGTGAGCTCTGCCCACTGTCTGAGTTCATAACACTAAAAGATATACCCGCAGTTTTAATCAAATATATTAGTATGAGACTCTGCATTTCATACTGTCCATTATGCTTTTTATTCCAGGACTATCTTTAGTACTGTTACAAATGTTTTGTGTTACTGTCACACATGGACACTGTTTCAAAGGCAATGTTTACCTTCTAACACATCCTTATTGACACAGTCAGCTCGTGGTTTTAATAAGCTTGATTTCCATCTAATACTGCTTTACATTAATGGACTAACTGAAACTCTATTAGCATGCACACACAAAGAATGGATCACTGTTCATTATAGAGTAACTACATGAATCTCACAACAGAAATAATAAAATGTAGCTGAAAATCTTTCTGCAGAAGAAGACAAACAACTACTAATCTGGAATGGGCTTTTTTCCATTCAGATATCTGCTAAAAAGATTGCTCTGCAGTGCATTTTAAAGCAAATTAAGTTAAATGCAAAGGTACAAGCAGACCAATAGTCTGTGAGCCAGCAGAAAATGACTATTTTCACCCAGGTGGTTTATACATCACAACTTCAAAGGCTTCAAGCTTTTTGTACTAAGTGTTTATAAATATCAGGATACACAACAGCACTGCAAATCATCCCCACAGACCATCAGGCTTCTCTATAAAGACAAAAGCACTGGGAATTGCTCACCACAAGGGACAGGGGCCTCTTCCATGAAACAACACCAATCAGTCCTGACAACAGCACCTGGAACAGAGAGCAGAGTTACTAAAGAGGCACGAGGGTTATACCAGTGTCATGAAAAACACAGCAGGTAATGAGAGCAAGTTAATACACAGCCATGATATGTATTTCCAGAATGCTGGAAACCAAATACTAAAAATAAAATGCTTTCCTTTTATTCTCAATAAAAAATAAACAGAACTAGCACTAAGCTGTTTTTAAACAAATTTCAATCCAGCTGCCAGATTCACTCAGTTGTGATCAGATCACAAGAAGTTCATTAAAACATTTCCTCTCCCCCAGTCCCAAATGGTATCAACACTAAATATTTAGGGGAAATTTTCTTGTGATCTCTTACCACAACTGGAAATTAGCTAAAAAAAGGGGAGTAATGACAGAACAATCACAAAATCATCCAGGTATCCAAATAAATTAGCAGAAGGGTTTTTTGTTCTGTTTCACCCACCCAAACAACCTCCCCACTTGATCTTATGTTTGAGAGAGGATCTATACATTCATTAAAACTTGGATTTAGCACACAGATTAGCATACACATTACTCCCTATACTACAAACCAAAAGCAAGCAGGATTTAGAACTTTATACATCTAAGCTAATCTTAGGTATTTTAAAATAACATGCAAATTACAGTTGAGATGCCATATGTTTATATATAGTTAAAAATGGAGAAAGAAACAAGAAATGGGGTGAGGGATATTGACCCTGGTGCAGGAGAAAAAAAAAGTGGAGAAGAGTCTTTTCATTAGAACACTGAATTACAAAAATAGCAAAGTAGAACCTAAATAAAAGAATGGGAGAAAATAATGCACTATATATTTATTTCAAGAGTCCACAGTGTCATTTTTTCACCTCAGCTTGTGCAAAGAGTCTGTGTAACAATAACTTCTATATTTAGCTAGTCACCTTTCCCACTCCATCCTGCTTCCCCTAACAATCTTTTGGGTGTAAAAATAGCAGAGCATAATAAACAAAAATGCATCTATATCTGGCCACTGCATAAGTGATGTACACTGTACTGGGAACCAGGTTGGAAACAATCCAGTCTAGTGATGCTTGGTGGGAATGTGGAGAAGGAGCTCTTGGTTTTCTGGAGCAGCTGCACTGGGGAGTGCTCAGTTTAAGCTTTCACAAAGTCTGGTCTGTGGACACTCTTACTGTGAGCATGTTTCAAGCATATTTCACAATATGACAACACCCACAGCTGCAGCAGCTGTTGAAAACACTATTCAGAAAGACAACATGGAAAATGTGCCTTTTGGTCTTTTCTTTAGTAGCTATGACATTTAAAAAAGACCCCTCAAATTAGGGTTTTTTTGTGAAACCTCAGTGTTAGCTTCTAAATGAAGTACAAATGCAACAGCTGGGAGATAAATGCACAGTAAAAATGAACCAAGACCAGAATATGGATATCAAAGACTGTCCAGATAAAGCCTACATGCAAATGTGCATAGTTTGTATTCCACAGCATTTCCTACAGCAGAGGAGTCACACACTTCTGGATGTTGGCCAAGTGAAGGAAAATTCGAGAATTCCATCTTTGCCATTAATTAAATGTGCTCACACAGCTATGTTAGCTTATTATTACTGTATGATAAGTTGGCTCTGGGCTGATAATCCTGTAATGTGGAACTGCACTCAGAAGGTAAAATGACAAGGTTAGCTAGTTTATCTGCTGGCTAGACAGCACATGCTCTCAATTAAATAAATGGACTGGCTGAAATTGTGAGGTTATTAAAGAAAACCCATTAGGAAAAGAAAGAAATTGCATTCCAAACCAGAGCATGTATTGATACATAAAATATTTGTAGGTAAATCAGTATTCACCAAGTCACATGTTCAGAGCCAAGATACTGTAATGCACTACCTAAGAGTAGCAAATCTTTACTTTCATTTACTGTGACCTCCCTTCCATGAATTAAACCTCTACTCCTCTTGTCTTATTTGTGGCATTGCACGAGGTGCAAGAAGGGAGCTGATCCCTTTTGTTCAGCTGAACTACAGCTGCGTCTGACCTTTAGAGAGGCCTTGTTAGATGAAAGAGGTACACGTGTTTTGGTTTGGAAAGGGAGAGCCTGAGCTTCGTGGCACTCACTGTACTGGCTCTCCATGCAAAAGGTCAAGCACAGCCAGGTCACTTGATAAATTTACATTAATTAAAGACACAAGAACTCAGTGTCCCACCTGTTTAATATTGGCATTATAGAGGTCACCTCAACAATGCTGCCATGTAATTTACCAACCCACATTAGTCCCTTGTGTTACACAAAAAACTTATTTTGCTTTGAGGTGCAGCTACTTCCACTGCCAAGCACCTCACATTAACCTACAATGGGCACAGCTACAAAGGAAAAAATCACACAGAGGATATCACATGGACATTTAGTTAGAATACACCAAATTACTATCAAAATAGAAATCTACAGATTTCTCTTGATATTGAGGATGACCAGGAATTTAAGAACCAAACCAAACCAACAAACCCAAACAAACAAACAAGTAAAAAGCCCTAACCCCCAACCAATCCTTAGGTTTTGTTTCTCTTCAGCTTAAACTTCTTATAAATACAATGCTAACATTAAATACAGTGAGTAGAAAACCCACTTTATTTCTATACAAAAGTAGCAATTATTTGAAAAGTAGTATGTAATTTACAGGCCCAAAATATCTTACAATAATCACTCAGAGTATTCAATAGCTCAGCATTGCAATCCATAGGGCTTCTTCTGCTTTTCAAAAATCCCTATGTCACAGGTATTCTGTGCACAGGTTTTTTCTTTCTTAAATAAAAATAAATTAGAGTTTGAGGATTTTAACAATCCCTTAACATTGGCACTGTGTTTGGATTTCAGAACCTGCAGAGTACATTTATCTACTACCTTGGACCCAACTTCCATCTGCTGAATTATAGCGAACCTCCCCATCACATAATAATTGAAATAAATGACAGCTACTAAAATCATTCAAAAAATAGCTTTGCTAGATTCCTTAAGGAGAATTCCCACAGATATATGTAGATATATGTATCTGCTGATTAGCACAATGCTGATGCACAGAGAAAAAAACAGAGTACATCAGTGCTGACTTCTGCAGCATTAGAAATGCAGAAACTCAACATGCATATGAAAACTCCATTATCATCAGTGCAAGTGGTGCCCATGCATGACAAAGATGCACTTAACAGGCACATACTGAGGCAGGACAAAACCAGAAGGCAAAATTACTTTCCAGTACAGGAACTGCAAACAAAGTCTTAGCACTTGATGGGTCTTTTCCAGCATTTTGCCTCCACAGTCTGGTGAATCCCTAGAAATATAGAAGGCTCTGACTTTGGATATGGGACAGATCAGATGATGCAGTCTCTCAATGTACCTTACATCATCTGCTTTCCAACTCTCCACCTCCAAAATGGCTCTTGTATGTAATACATTCTCTAGTGTGGTTCCTTTAAACTTCTTTTCTGAACTACACAAACCCTGTATTTCTATAAATATTAATTAAAGCCACGCTAGGTATAGTGAAACACTATCAAGATACAAAAAAACAATAGAAACTTAAAATTACTGATGTCTATGTATTAATTTGCTCGACAAAATGAATTTTTTTTCCTTTAGTTCAACTTGGGATCTAAAAATGGTTTTGTAGTCTAATATAGAGGATATCAGAGCATGAGTTATAGAACTAATGTCCTGTTTTTATTTATATTTTTCCAAGTTTTATTCTCTATTCTTATTCCTGCTCTCTTGCTCAGCCTGGTACAACATAGATCAAGTAATTTGATCTGTGGTTGGTTATTTTCTGGTTATTTTCTACCAGTTTAAGGGCTAGCAATGTTTTCAGCTTGTAAATACAGGACCAATTATCCAAGCAATGGCTTCAGTCACATGAAAATAAGCATACAAGTTCTTCACAGTAATTGCAGAAATTCCTTCTCAGGCCTCTTCTAAGAACTAAATTCATGTGTTTACAGAAATCTGTGTATGTGTTTCCAAAAAGGTGTGTTGTGAAGGCAGGTAGATAACCCAGACACCAGAGGGTTTGTGACAACACACCAGACAAACACCACCAGGGTGGGCCAGGCAGAACAGCACAGCACAAACAGGCAGCGGAGTGGAGATAGCAGGGCAGGAGCCGGGCTGCCAAAGGGAAACCCCAGCACCACCAGTGCTTTCTGCCAAAGCACAACAGCAGCTGTGCTCCTGCACAAGGGCCTGAAGCCACTGACACTTCCCAAGGCTCCCCTCTCGGGGCTACAGGAGCACTCAGTACTGCAAAGATTAATTGTGTCAACTCAAATGTGCCTGCAAGGGTGGAGTTCAATTGTACCTTAACAAATAACATCCCCAAGGGCCTTTAGGTGTAAAATAAATAATATTCACACATCAGAAATGTTATCCAGAGAGTCTAAAACAGTGGCCAGGATGATGTTTCTGTGAAATCTACCACAGCCTATGTAAAAAGTAGACAATTATTAAACAAAATACAAGCATTAAATTCTGTGTGAGTAATGTCACAACTATCATATACTCAGAGACTATAAAAGCATGACACATTACTACCAGAGCATGAAATCTTCTTATAATAACACTCTCTGCAGCATCTGCAATCCATTAGTGCAAAATGCTGGTAAAGTTAAATACACACTACAGGAAAAAGAACTGTGCTGCATGGGAATTAGCTGAAAAGTAACTGGAATAGCCCACCAGTAATATTACTCTCCATTCCAATTCCTAGAAAAACAGGAAGGATGAAAATCTCTTGGGGTGAGGGTGGCATGAATGCATTAACAAGTACCAGAAGAAGAAAAATGCATACACACACAGACCCATGAAAACTGTATGGACAAACAGAACAGTGGCTTAGGTTTTGGAATGGTCTTCCAGGAAAGTCATCCTAAAGAGTGGGTGCTAATAAAAATCATACACCATATTCAAAACACTGCAAAAATCTGTCATGGGCTAAAGAGTTTTTTAAATAGTTAACATAAATATTTATTAGCAAATATGCAAACTGACTGTTCAACATGCAGCTATCACTAGAATCCAGGCACTGCTCTCTCATTTAAAGGCTCCATCCCTATAAACACAAAAAGCACAAGTGCCACCAGACTCCAACCACCAGCAAAAGATCTGGACACTGAAGGATAAATTGAAGCAAGTCAGCAGCAACCAGAAAGCCACAATGATTTAAGCACAGTTTTGTGCTACTTTTTATAAAGTCTCAGTGTGTTCCTGACTCACAAACACCACATCATAGCTGAGTCGCTCTCATTTATCCACTGTGATCCTAAAACTAATCTAATTCTAATTGCCATGGAAACAGGAGCAGAGAAACAAAATCCCCTGGTGCCCCACAAGAACAGGACAGTAAAATTACCTATACATTGACACAGCTACCAGACTGTATTAAGAGCACACAGTTCTGATCTCATTTTAAGCTCTGGGATGAGGGGTTTTTTTGGTCTTGTCTTTGTATTCCTATCAAATATTCTCCCTACCCATCAGGAATCTGCTTGTTACACAGCTGCAATTTTTTTCTAAAAGGAAACAATTTAACATACAGAGAAAAACAAGCACTGATGGAGCACATATCCACCAGAATAATATATTTTTCAATTACAAAAAACTTCATATGTTCTGTATTTGTTACCCTTCTGAGTGGTTCAGAACTGTTATGCTCAACTTCACTAAAATATGCAAACTGCATTAAAAGCTATGGACAGGGATTTAGATAAGATATTAAGCACAGAGCTGATATGTCAGGGACTCACAATACAGTCTTAATTCTAATCTGGTTTTTATTAAACATCCTCACAGAACACACCATTACATTATCTTCTATGCCCCATAATGTAATCCATGAGCATTAATAAGGCACACAGCCATTAGCATAAGAGTATTTAAACAGAAAGGTAACTAAGCAGTGTGGAACCAATTCTCCAAGCTTTCAAATGTATTAGATTATTTATGAACAAACCTGAAATAAACAGATGACTAAAGAGCAAGCTCAATATGTGCTGTTTCATAGAGGAAGAGTTCGAAGAGAATAAAGTCTATTGAGACACTGCAAGGGATAACATAAGAATATTTTGTGGCTCTTGGACAATTCTCTCAATCGAAAATAAAGTTCCCTCACAACCCAAGCAACTTCCCTTCTCCAGAATGACCCATGGATGAAACAAAGGAACACAAAGTGTGAGTAGCACCAGGGGCAACAGTGCTGCAGAAGCAGCTGCTGTGCTCCACAACGTTCAAAAGGAAAGCCAGACCAAGCAATTATTTCACAAATAATTGACTGAAGAAATGTGCTGCCCATACATGATATTCAGCATCTCTACAGCAGCTCAGATCAAGTGTGGATAGCTTATCGATTCCTTGAAGCAGGAAGGGTTTACTGAGGCAGCAGTCAAAACTTAATTAAAATGCACTGAACCAAAGAAATCAGTGAAATTAGAAGCAGTTTGTCCAATATGATAGATCTGTATGCAGGTGTTGTAAACTCAAGCGTCAATTCTTTCCTCATCTGAATATTTATTTTCTTGGGCTTTATGCGCATTCCATGCAATAGATTTACAAAGATGATTTCTAACGGGGGCAAAACCTCCCCACCTACAAGTATATTGAATTTCCTTTCCAAAACTACTGATACATTTTTAATTGTTTGTAAGGAAAGAAATAATGCACTTGAAATCATTGGAAAGCTATTATGAGTCTATAAAATGAATCATGCTTTATTTCTTTCGTGATAGTTACATTCTTTCAAGGGCGGAAAGTGTGAAAACTTCAATTTATCTTAATTCCAGTAATGAAGGATTCCATATTTTTTTATTACTAAGGCAAAGGTATCACCCAAATGGTATCAGATCTTCACTTCCAGAATTTTCATTTTATGTTCCATTGTATTTTTTTAAAAAATTTATACCCATAATGTTATTGTGACAAAAAGAAAAAAAGGAGATAAATTTCTTTAGGCATTCCCTAATCGGTTTTCACACCAATCTTGACTTGTATCATTGACTCAGTACAGAAAATTATTCTAGAAATATTGTTTCCCAGTAGCATTAGGAAATTACTAATAAGATTTTTGCTGCTGGGCTCTTCCAATAATTATAAGGATGAAGACTGAGATTGTTTAGATAACTGAAATGAGACAATGGCTCTTTCAATTACTGACACAATTTCTCAGGGGATGAAAGCTGAGGTGTATTATAAAGCAATCCAAGTATTGATAACAAGAGCATTTTCTTTGCCTCAGAAGGGTTTCCAAATGCACACAAATGCCATGCCTCTGCACATCTCTAGTACAGAGAAAGGTCCACTTCACCAATTCCATAGATCTTTTGGAGCTACATTTCCAACTGCAGTGCCACAGGGCACACGGAGGGAGATTAATCAAAAAGCAATAGAGCTCATACTCTAACGAGCATGATCAGCGCTTGGCCTCCAGGCCGTGCCACCAGATAAAGGAAAAGGTTAAAGATGCACAGGCAGCAATGAGAGAGATAAAGGAACAGAATAAATATTAAATGGTCAGATCAGATAAACACTGTCCTCAGCCTACTGACTTCTGTCACCATGCTCCTGGTGAAAGCCACCTACACTGCTGCTTTCACCCTCTTTCCTGAGACAGCCCTTCCCAGGCAGCTACAACCGCTCCAGACTGCTGGTCACCACATCCAGAACAGGACTTCAGAGGGAAAGGACAAATGGATTTGGATAAACACAGGTTTAACTAAGGATGAATAGATGCCTTCCAAACATGCCAACAAACCAGGGGTTGTGAAGATCAATGTCATGGCAAGCTGAGCATGAGCCAGCAGTGCCCTGGCAGCCAGGAGGGCCAAGGAGTCCTGGGGGGCATCAGGCACAGCATGGCCAGGCAAGGGAGGGGATTGTCCTGCTCTGCTCTGGGCTGGGGCAGCCTCACCTCAATGCTGGGGCACTTCTGGGCACCACAATATAAAATGCATTAAGCTGTTAGAGAGGGTCCAAAAAAGGGCCCTCAAAGGTCCAACAAAGATGGTGAAAGGTCTGGAGGGGAAGCCACACCAGGAATGGCTGAAATCACTTGGTCTGCTCAGCTGGGAGAAAAAGAGACCAAGGGGAGGCCTCGTTGCAGGAGAGGAAGAGGAGAGGCAGGCACTGATCTCTTCATCACAGACAGGACTTGAGGAAGGCAGATGAGGCTGAGTCAGGGGAGGTTTAGGTCAGAGATTAGAAAGTTTTTCCCCTGAGGATGGCTGGGCACTGGCACAGGCTCCCCAGGGCAGTGCTCTCAGCACCAGCCCGACAGAGCTCCAGAAGCATTTGGACAATGCTCTCAGGCACAGGGTGTGATCTTAGCAGTGTCCTGCACAGGGCCAGGAGTTGGACTTGATGATCCTGATGGTCCCTTCTCAACACCTGTCCCCCAGTTCCAAATCTATCTGAACCAGTTTTCTGCTGAGACAAGATCAGGGAAAATACCTGCAGCACCTGGTCCCCTTCAGCCTCAATGGCACAGGATGGAAGCCCAGCCTGGAGCCACTGTAGCACATTCCTGCCTTGTCCCTGCTCAGCATGCTCACAGGCCTGAACTCCAGCCACTTATACCTGCCAGCAGCAAAATGAAAAAATGATATCATGCTGATACAGAGTCAAAATAGACTGAACAAATAATGTAATGTGTTTACAATAATTTAGGACATTGCCTCTATTCTTAATTATAACAATCTATTAGTTACTATTAAAGACTTAAAATACATTCTTAGACATGCTGCATACAAGTTGTAAGATATCTGGTTTTGACAACCCTTGGGAATAACTTACAAACATCTCTAATTGGTTTGGAAAGAAAGACAAAAGGACTGGGGCAAGTAGAAAAGAGTGTATCACTCCAGCACCACAAACCAACCATGAAGTTCTACCATGCACCCACAAGAAAATGAGCTTTCAATGCCACTCCAGGAGCAATGAAAGCCATCAAGCTTTACAGAAGAGAAGGCACATATTAGACTGACCTAGGGAACAGGCAGGAGCTTTTCTCTCACCAAGCTCTCGGGCAGCACAGTGACACAGACTTCCAGCTTAAGACTGCAGAACTACTTGGCAAAGCATCAGTGTTTTCTAGTGAAATCTGACACGTGACTTACCCCCAAAATTCACGGCAAACACTGGCAAGAAGTAAAAGCACCAAAATCTCTGTAAGTCTAATTCTACTGTAGAGGCTTCTTAACCTGTCAGCAGGCAATAGGCTGGGGAGCACATGAGTTGCTCTTCCAGGAATTTTAATACAATTGATTATTTGGGCAATAATTGTCCAAATGCAGAATGAATAAAAGCATAACCTTAGTTCCAAAATCAAAGCCCAGAGATATTTTAAGTGCAAGGAGAATGCAAAAGAGGAAATCCTATAACCACTACAGATCAACTAAAATGATACCTGTTTTATCTTCATAAGAGATTCAAAGAGATTACTGATGTATAACACTAAACTCATTTGCACAGCAAGTTGTAATTTATAATAAACATGGTTAAAATATATGAACTCTTAAACACTGCTGACAGAAAAACATCCTTTATAATACTGGTTACAAAACCAAGCTGGATCATCAAATTGAAATATTTCCCATATTGATTTGGAAATAAAGTGAGAATAAAACACCAATCTTCATATGAGACCTCATCTAACACCAGACCCATTTGCCAGATCCTGATGGTCTGCTTTCTAGAATTATTTAATGGCCATTCAACCACAAGCCACACTCACTCTACAGAAACCCTTTTCCCACAGAAAAGTTAAGCTCAAGGAGTCCAAAGGTTTATTCCACCTGACTCTAAGGTCAGGACTTCTGGTAAATATAATGGGAACTGTGTGTCAAGATTAAGAGGAAAAACATCTTAGAGTCTTAAAAGAGCAGTTTTGCATTTTTACATTACTGCTAGATTGAAACATTTTACTCTAAAAATTTGTTCCTGGTGTTTTGCAGAATCATTCATCATCAGAACTCAGACCTGCAGAAACTGGTTCCTTACTGCATCAAATAAAACCTGCATTGTACAAGATCCATCTGTATTGTCCCCTGTGGAGGAAGTAAAAACCCAGAAAAAGTGATTCCCACTGCCATGTGAAGCATGCTTGTTTAACAAGGATTACAGATTAACCAACATTATCCACCACCATGTCCAAAAATTAATTAAATGTTAATTTCATATGGTACAGCCATTCACATACAGGCATTAGACTGAGCAGTATTTTGCTCTCTTTAAAACACCTTCTTAAATGCCTCCTAAGAAATAATATAACTTTATCTAATATTAAATGGCCAAGCTCAAATATGACCATTTTCCCACTTCAGCGCACAGTCAGATGTCTTCATTTTAAAAAATTCCGCAGAGTCAAAGGCAAAGCAAACTGAGTAAGCAGTACATCAAACTCAATTATATTTCAAAGACAGGGCCTCTTTGGTTTGTTCTACTTGTCTCTGATTGCCTGCAAAAAGCTCACAAAGAAGCTTTGAAATTACCATCCCAGTAAGATTCCCACACTCTCGATGTTTGTGTTACTGCAGCCTGGCTGACCACAGACTCAACAAAAGCCCAACATATTGACTTTCATAAAAGCAGCTATATCCCCACTTCAGCTGGAGATACTTTATTCATTAAGACAGGATAAACTAAAAACAAGACAGAGATTAATACTTACTTCCAAATTATTTAAGGCTATTACATTTTATGCACACTAACACAGTCTAAAAAGTTTTGACTTGTAACTTTGGCATTTAGATTCCATCTTAGTTAAATAATTTTGAAAATTAGCTCTCAAAACCCAAGACAGTGGGATGATATTCCAGAACATGAGGTGTCACTTGTCTTTTCAAAAAACATGCTTGACTTTACCAAACTTAGGCATGTAATAGAATGGGATAGTGACTGCACACAATATCTGGTTTTAGAACCATCTTCTCACTATCTTTCCACATTAACTTTTCAGAATCACCATCTGAGATGCAAAAACTTTGTTTTTAAGCTGAAGAATGCAGGGAGAGATGGACCTCTTCTGCTCTGGCCAGCAGGTTTCTTTTGGAGGAAGTTGACAGGAAAACACATGGAGAAAGATGGCAGGAAAACAATGACAACAATGGTTGTTCTGACACAAGTATCAAAAGCACTTTGCAGAGAAACTTGGCTTTCTAGCAATATGGGAGAGAACAAGGACCAATTTAACACTGAAGTTTGCTGATTAATGGATAGGAGAAATTCAAATGGAGTTCACCTCAAACACTCAGCTGGCAGCTGATGTGAAGAAAATCAGCCTCAGTACTGCAGAGCTGTCAAGGAAGACTCTCTCAAGTTATTGCTATTGATTTGTAGGAACATGACAACCTGTGCCTTGTGTCAAGGAGTCTCTGGTTAGGGGTATAACAGATTCTGGTGACTTAACTGGGGAATATTCTCTACAGGACAATCTGTAGTAGTAATTACACCCTATCTTGCACTACAGTAAACACATCATGACTAAACATAAAGACCACAGAACTGTGGCAATCCACTACAAAATCAGCAGAACAATGTTTGGAGGTTGGGAAGAGGGGATCAGTTTCTTTGTTTTGGGGTTGTGTGTTCTTTGTTTGTTGCTTTTTTCTTTTTAATAGGAAAAAAAAATCAATGCAAGTACAGAGGAAGCTGACAGAACGGACAATGGAAGAGATAATACTATAGCAATAAAAAGAATAGTTCTACACACAATAAAAAAGGCACTGAAAATGTGAGTCACATTAATAGAAACTACATTATGCAAATAGTCTGCTATTCCTGTTTCATTCATCAACTTGGGAAACACAGATATTAGAAAGCCTCTAGAATACTACTGATTTTCATTAGACAAAAAGTCACTTCAAAGATTCAAAGCTTGCTAAATAGGATTCAGTTTTCTACAGCTTCTACAGCTTTTCCATACACAGATATCTAAGAGATCCCAGATCAAATCAGCCTCAGCTACCTGAGGTAGCTCACAGGTACCAGCTGGATCAGGAGTCCAGAGCTGGAACTCTTCTGTTCTTCTTTCTCAGACCCCAGCAGAAGGTGAAGGCTGAGACTGATGGAGCTGCACAAGAGTATGTGCACTGTGCCCGAGGTGACAGTGTGCGCCGTGCTCACACAGCTCAGGCGACAGTGTGCGCCGTGCTCACACAGCTCAGGTGACAGTGTGCACCGTGCACACACAGCTCAGGTGACAGCGTGCACCGTGCACACACAGCTCAGGTGACAGCGTGCGCCGTGCTCACACAGCTCAGGTGACAGCGTGCACCGTGCACACACAGCTCAGGTGACAGCGTGCGCCGTGCACACACAGCTCAGGTGACAGCGTGCGCCGTGCTCACACAGCTCAGGTGACAGCGTGCGCCGTGCTCACACAGCTCAGGTGACAGCGTGCGCCGTGCTCACACAGCTCAGGTGACAGTGTGCGCTGTGCTCACACAGGTCAGACTCCAAGGAGATGCAGCCACATCATTCACAACACACAGGCACCAGAAATGAAAAGTTTGTGCAGCCAGCACATCCTGCCATCTCTGTCCCTTCCCTCTTTAGCTGCTTGCTGGATCAAGCAGTTTAAAGAAGATATCTCATATCTAATCATAATACTAAAAAAAAATATGCTTTCACTTCTTTAATATAAACTTTAACAACAGAAAAAGCAATCTTTTATTTGGCTGATTTTAGAGTAACTCAGTAGTCTCAACAGAATGAATCTTTCAAAAGTCTTTTTCTCTAGGGAACACAGGTGAGAGCAGGGCTCTCACTGTGAAAGTAAACTCATTCACAACTACAATATTCTCTTCATAATGAAGTTAAACACCAAATCAAGGAACTTAACTAATACTTCCAGGAAAAAAAATCTACACCAAAAGAAAAAGTTATGACCAAATCTAAAATTAGAAAAATTTAGAAGTGAGAGGAACTTCTGAGTTCAGGTCAGTAAAATTAAGTTCTTCATCTTATCAGAAACTTTTGCTGACTTTATGCCAAGTTATATACAACTACTGCTACATTCCTTTCCAATCAGAAACAAAATCTGAGATCTAATCTGCAGAAAGGAGAACAGAGATTTTAACAAACAGCATTGTCAACATCATCCTTAAAAGTAAGTAACTTGCCCAGTATTTCTCTGCAATTTTTCCCCTTCAGAACTCACCTTGATTTATATAGCACACTGTATAGATTCCCAGGGAAATTACCTTGGTGCACGAATGAAACATAGCAAGTGTAAAGAAATCTGTAATTAAGTTTTTTAAAAACTCATCCAGCTCCCATAAAGAATCAAAATGAGTCTACAGAAAACTCCAGTAAATGAGCCTCAAACCAGTCCATGGGTGCACTTGCATAATTTGGCATTTGTATTTAGTTTTTGTTAAGTGCATTTTGCAAAGCTGACAGGTGCTTAATTGGCCTGAGTACAAGACAGTCCTGAATATCAAGTGACTCATTCAGCAAGAGCAAAAAAAGGGAAAAAAGAGGAGTGAATTGCACCAGAGCATCTAAACCAGGCATATGTCAGTCTTGCTGAAAAACCCCAGCAGAATGCCCATGGAACATTAGGAAATTTTAAATGTCTCAGTGCAAAATCACTTTAAAGGACCCAGCACAAGCCACAGCAACCCAGAGTGCACTCCTTGAGTCGCAGGTGAGGAGCTAAGTCAGAGCTGCACAGCCCCTGCCTGGATTCAGAGCCTTGTTATCCTGAGCAACACCAGCACTTCTCAGCTGCAGGACTGGATACAAGATTAGCCCAGAAAATGAGATCAAAATATCAAAGACCAAACAAAACACACTTTTGTTCATTCTGGAGTCAAAAGGATCAGGAGAAGAGTTCTGGGACACAGAAACTGGGAATTATAACAAAGTCATTTTGATCTCGAAGGTGGCATGGACATCATCAATTAATCACAGCTTCTGCTTCACTAAATATTCCTTAAAGGAAGAGGAAGAAAGAAACTGAATAGGAAAGAATTATGAGGGCTGTCAAAAACAAAAGACAATAACATTCAGCATTCAGTGAGTATTAATGTGGATTGGGAATCTTTTTCATTTTAACAATTCTCACGATAAATAACTCTTGCAAAAAACTTCAATTACTCTTCTTAAAATTACACTGATTTTGTTCCCTGGGATAGAAAAAATCATCATATTCTCAGTCATTTTTGTGCTTCAGTATGTAAAGGAACTTTCATCTATAAAGGAACTTTCATCTATGTCTTCTCATCCCACTTTCTTCAGAATTTCCTTCCTACTCGTTGTAAAACTGTTCCCAGACATTACAGACCCTTTGTAACACACACAGCATTCAGCCTTGCTTTACACCAGTACCATGTACTTTTTCTTTTTTCCACAGGGTTACAAACAGTCAGACACTCAATGGCTAAACACCTAAGGAAAGTCTAATGACATGAAGAGAAAAAAAAAACAGACTCAGAAAGAAAATACAAAGGAAAAAGCTTGAAAGCTTGGGTCTTTTTAGAGTAGGTTTCCTGATTCTGGAAAGCACAAATCTTTGTCACTTCAATAGGTCATCTCATCTTTCCATGCTTCAGACTCTGCAAATTAAGGCAGCTCTTTGTTAATTCACTGCAGTGTTACAAAATTTCATGAACTTAGAGCATCTTATACAGCATGTCAGATTCTGCTTGTAATAAACAAGCTCTACTGTACTTTTTCAAAGTAATTTCAGAAAAGACACCTTTAGAGATCCATACTTAGTCCCTGCTGTAGTTACCTCAGAAGGTTCTTAGTCTCTCTCCTGATATTCCCCCAACAGAGACTGCCACAGAAATTTGGTGGTGATAGAGGGACCCTCACTGATGTTCTAATTGTTTTCATCAGCTTCTGACACTGCTGATAACTGCTTTGAAGGACACAGGACTTCTTTATCACCAACAAGTGAAAGATGCAGAGAAGCATCCTTCATTTTTTCAGTCTTTATTTTACAGAAAGACCTCAAATCCAGAATTCCAGTACAGCTTCACAAGAAATATTACCAAGAAATATTATTGATCATTTTGCAGATCAGTTGTGTTAGAGCACAAAAAAACTGCAGGAGGGGCAGCAAAATTGTTACTGCTGTTGATAAAAAGAAGGAAAAAAGACAAAACCTGTCCTGCCTCTTCCCTCTAGACTTCCTATCCTACTTCCCTTCCTATTCCTACTTTCTTGAGACATGGAAATCAGTAACAGCACCAAGTGTATTATCAAGACAGGAGGTAGAGAGCATTGCCAGTTCTCTGTGGGGTTTGGTTTTGTTTTGGCAGTTTTTTGTTTGATTTTAAATTCACACACACACAAAGAGTAAAAGCAGATAACTGCTAAATAGGGAGCTCTGCAGCAGGCAGGCACTGGGGAAATGGGATATGAAAAAGAAAGGGCCAGAGAAGTGTCAGTAGTATAGTCAGAAAAATGTAATGAAAATCAAATTTAAAAACATCATTAAAACTAAAAGCAATATTGTAATTATTAATAGAAGTGCAAACAAATATATCTTTTTTTCTAGCAGGCAGCCAAAAAATAAATAAACCACTTGAGATATAAAAATATGATAGCAAAATTAAAAATGTTCTGTTTTGTAGCTGATAATTTATCCACTTTAAAATTTAGTATTCAACATAAGCTATGTCTTTTGCAAATATATTCTGTAAACTTCTGAAGATGTCTGAAGGATCAGTGAAACTATGGAGAAGCAGCAGAAATTCTGCATGACAAATGCACAATTCACAGAGGAGCCATTGATGCCAAGTGATGCAGACTCAAAACTCTCATTCCTGCTCCAGCAGCTCTGCAGACCATGCTCAGTGAAACTGCTGCCTGCCCAATTAACATCTTATTTTATTGTCTCAGCAGGGAAAAAAAAAAATCACTGCATTGCTGCTCTTAAAACACAGAAATAACCTCTTCCTACACCTCAAAATATGATAGAAATGAACATAAT
Source organism: Camarhynchus parvulus (assembly GCF_901933205.1). NCBI lineage: Eukaryota > Metazoa > Chordata > Aves > Passeriformes > Thraupidae > Camarhynchus > Camarhynchus parvulus. Next base: position 5,592,190 of record NC_044580.1, read on the forward strand.
TTGTTACTCAGGGATATTACTAGATACAATAAAGGGCATTCTGAACCTCTATTTTACACATCAAAATGCTGAGCCATTGCATATTCAAAGGTAATAAGCCATTTTTTAATTTTTAGGATGCTTTTGGACCTTCCACTAACTACAGAGACCATAGGTTTATAAAATGCTTATCAAAATTAAATTCCCAAACTGAAAATGAGCAGGCTTAGGTTAGGGGTTAGGTAGAAATTGTTCCCTGTGAGGGTGGGGAGGCCCTGGCACAGGTTGCTCAGAGCAGCTTTGGCTGCCCCATCCCTGGAAGTGCCCAAGGCCAGGTTGGGTGGCGCTTGGAGCAACCTGGGACAGCAGAAGGTGCCCCTGCCCATGGCAGGGAGGATGGAATGAGATGAACTTTAGGGTCCCTTCCAACCCAGGCCATTCTGTATTCCCACTCTTTACACTGTACTCCAGAATCAATGATTCTTGCTATCCCACTGATAGCAAACTCATGTAAAAATTCATTAATTTCTTTAAAATATCTTCCTGAAATATAAGAGAGTTAAAAACTAGGATCTGGTACTCTAGTCCCATATCACAGTTACTCTTGTATTCACTGAAGTTCTTGTCTCCCTTCCTGACAGTAAGGTTATGAGTACTCAAAAAACAATTACTAAAATCATATGTACAATTTTGAAATTAGCAATAAACCACCTATTTAGCAATTGTAACCCAGGGACACAAAAACTTAATGGTGCTGGTTTTGAAATACTCAAAGAAAAAGCAGTTTGCCACATTCTGAAATACTCTCTAATCCATCAACCAGTTCTGCAAGTAGTAGTAACAGAACAGAGAAGTGGTCTGAAAAGCTCCTTCCAATTGATTTACATCTTGGGAAAGCCAAAGAAACTCAATCTTCTTCTGACTCAAGATCTCCAAGAGAGGAGATCAGCAAAGGAAAAGCTTTCTCAAATCAGTCACTTGCACAATTTTAATTTCCTCAAATGGACAACCTCTCAATTATATTTTTCCCCTAATTTCTCACTTTTTCTTACTTCTTGGCAGTGTGAAGGATGTGCTGGCAGGATGTGCTTTTAACAGTAAAGAAATCCTGAGCTCTAGGTAAACCTCCCCACTGAGCATTTGAGTGAGTCAGTCTGTGCAGGACATCACAGTGCTTTCCTAGAACTCACTGTCAATATTTGGAAACTAAAACCATGCTTTTTATTTGCATTTAGTGATTCTACCGGGAGGTAGTAAATTATCTTTCTGTGTGCTGTCATGGCTTGTCATTTTTAAGCTATAAAATCCATCTCCACCTTATACATGAAAAGAAATCACTAATGTATCAAACCTTGATATTAGTTGGAATACAGTCCTAGCCTGGAATTTTCAAAGCAGATGAAGTAAATAAGATTCAACACTGAAAGGAAATCACAGTAATTAATACTTCTAAATGACTCTGAAAATTTGAATCTTCATTTTTCCTTCTTCTGAAAATGACAAACTGTATACATTTATGATTTTACAATACCACTTACCTTCAGTAAAAGGCTATAATTTGTTCTCTGTTGCACACTAAATACCTTTAAAATCAAAGCAGAAGACTTTTAACTAGAAAACTATTAAATATTCAATGTAATTTTCTGCTACAGCTCGAGTCAAACATGACTTGAGTCACATAGTGCTGGCTTCCAATTTATAAATCCTTTTAGCAGTGTTATATAAACACAACAGAAAGTGATTTTCTCCAAGTATTTGTACAGTAATTCCTCTGAGGAACAATAAGAGAGAGAATGGAACCAGAAAACACGTGCAAGTGTTAATAACTGGCAGATTTACAAACATGAAACATCCTACATGCTTATTAAAAAATCATTTCAATGACAGCTATTACACCTACTACCAAAAGCACTTCTAATGAACCAGAGACTGTCAGATTATTCCAGCATGGCAAGAGGATCATTTAGGGACTAAAGCAGAAAGACAAAACTGGCTGAAGCCAAGGAGAGACATGTAAAGCTTCTTCTAGCACACAAAGCCACAAGACTTGTCCATTAGCTATCAGGAAAACTCCTGCCATGAAAAATTCTCCAGTCTTCTCCATAGAAAATACCTTCTGGGTTTTTTCCAAAAATGGTAGTTATGACCAGTTATTCAGCACTTTTAAAAGTTCCAGGGTATGAATGCGAATCAGAATTCATTAAAAAACCCTGAGATGGTTTCAGGCATGGCCTATTGAAATGCACAGCATCACAGAGTGGCAGCAAACCCACCCAAATCTCCAGCCGTCACCCAGGAGTTTCCACCCCTCAGAAAGCTTGTTATGGATCAGCACAGGGAGCGTGTGCAGCTCGCCAAAACAACGTGTTTGTAACAGGAGTGTCACACCCACAGGCAGGGCAGGCCAGCAGGAGCTGAGCTGCTGAGGGAGCAGATGCTGTTGGGAAGGTGACATCCACACACAGCTCTGGAGCACGGCTGCCTTGGCAGGGCTTGTTTTGCTGGGGGGTTTGTGGGGGTGCTTTGTTTGTTTGTGGTTTTGTTTGCTTGTTTCATTTTGTTTTGGTTTTTATTTTGTGGTAGGGTGTGGGGGTTTTGCTGGGTTTTTTGTTGTTAGCTGGTGTATTTTGGTTGTTTTGTTGAGCCTTTAGAAACAAGATCTAGCTCTAGTCTGAGCCCATGGATTTACACGCCCATCCAGAGCCAGACAGCATGAGAGGTGCTGTGGGAGCAGAGGTGCTGTGGAGGCACACTTCCCAGTTTAGTGCTACCCAGTCTGCACCCTCAGAGAGCTCCAGAAGATGAATCAGAGCCCAGTGTGCAGAATTCATTCTGAAAGTGCACATCTGAACCCACACAGTTCCTTGGAGACACACTGAGATAACCATCCACACACGACCTCAAGCTGGGAGACATGCTGGTACCACAACCAACCTGAGAACTTTGAAATATGAAAAGCAAGTCTTTCAAACAGGAAATTAAAAGTTATTTGCAAATGAGGATGCTCTAACACTGCTGAAAAGTAAACTCGAGATAAGTAAGGTATTAACACTTGAGTACATAAAGGGACCTAACTGTCAGAAAATGGGAAAACTGCAGAAAAGGACTTGAGGATTAGTTTAGCCAGGAATTAAAATATAAATAAGAACGTGACAGAGGAACACAGGGACACAGCATCTGGGAACAAATTAGCAGGAGTGCCATCCATACAGATTGCACAGTATCCATTCTGCTGTAATAAGCACTGGTGAAGATTCTCAGCAAAAATGCTCTGCCCAGCTTGCCCACATTTCATTAAATATACCCAGCCACTGTAGAGAATCTAGCTCATAAATCAAGATGCAAAGAGATTTGGAAAACTACTTATAAGTGAAGTTAGAAAGTTCTGTATGGTTTACCCAGGCTAAAGAACAGTGGCATTTTCTGGTGGGTTAAAAATCCTCAACAAATGAATAGCAACATTTGCCCTTGTGTCCACCATATATGCATCAAAAAATATCAGCACTTAACTTGCAGAAAAAGTTCACATTCCCTGTAAGGATATATAGAGTTAATGTATGAGATTCATACTAGCACAGTTAAGTGCTGGAAGATGCAATCAAGGTTACACAGATTCCTTTATTACCTTACTTCAGGAACATCTAAACAAACACTCAGCTGGAGATGCTGCTGTTTATAGATGGATCTCACACTGAAAATAGAAGAGATGAGCTATTGAGACCCATGCCAGGTGCACATTTCTATAACGTCACGATTTCTGTAAAAAAATACATTCTTGATGTTTTATTTTAGTGTGTGCATACATACAAGCACAGAATCAGGATAAGTTTGTAATACTAATTTATTTTCTAATTTGCTTCTATAAAAATGTTATTTTCTAATTTACTTATATAAAATATTTACTTAAATAATAATGTCCAATAAATTATACATTTATTGGACATTATTATTTATTAAGAGAACATAATAATTCTCAGAGAATGCAGTTTACCACTCCTTTGGTACATTTAGGCAGCTTTGCTCGTGCACTTACAGTGAATTGGAAGCAAGGAAGGTTACTGTGTACTGTGCATCACCAAGTATCTCACCTGGGGATTTAGTTATTACCATGCCCTTCCTAAATCTTATATCAATGCCTACAGTTAAAACTTCTGAGACTCCCAAATTCTTTATCAAACAATTTAGTGGTGAAATCCAGCCTAGGTCTACAAGTTAAAACACAATTATCAATTAATCTCTAAATATAGAAAGACTATTAAAGAACCAGCTGGCATTTTAAAATGATGAAAGCCAACACTGTTCTTTGGCACAAGCTGCTCATCAGCACTAGCTGATGTTGCTAAGCTACTGCTGCTGCCCAGTTAGTTACACACCATCAGGTATTAAACTCATGCAGGCCACTAGGCTGCAGGGAAAAAAAAGAAAAAAAAGAAAAAAGGAGGAGAAAAACCCACACCCAAAATGTAGTCTTACACCAGTAAAACTCATAAGTCCTACCATCTGAGTCTATGAAGTGCAGTCTAGCTTGTGTCCAAAAGAAATGATATACAGAGAAAACCGATCAGCCTTTGGTGCTGTTTTAGAGTCCACGTCATCTTTACTTGCCCTCTTAATTTACTTCAACCTCCTTTTGCTATCACACAGAAAAGTTTTTATTGTTTTGCTACAATGTAGATAAGTTTTTGTTATATACCTACATTTTGATGAGTGAATTTTTATTTTTGTCAAATAAATTTTTCTATAAAAATCAGAAGGATACTCTGCTTCTGTGGGTCAGTGGAGGCAAATGGAAGAAACTGGCAGAAAGGATGGTCATTTTTCTGGCAGTAAATTAGAGCCTATGAAGATAACATTGTTTAGTATGTGATCACTGTTAAAAAAAAAGTCTTCTGAGTTTCTGGCAGTTTCTATGAGATTAGAGTAGCAGCCCTCTCCTAATTCTTTCATCACTGATTACACTTGGGATTTGCAGCTTTCAAACCCAAATCTGCTCTTACTCTTGAGCAGCCCAGCCAGCCCAGGTAGCACCATTACTATTTAACAAACTTGGAGAAGACTCCAAATATCTCCCTAATCACAACATCACCTTCACAGTGCTTTTTCTCAAGCTTGATTGCATTTTTATTTAGGACATTACTTTCACACCCTTAGCAAAGCTGTGCTGTTTGGAAGTCAGCCTTTAACTGTGTTGGTGCAGGAGGAGATAATTCTATTGGTAGAAGACAATTCTGACCACTAAATAATCCTGTCCTTTCCATCATACACTAACTTTCCATAAGCACTAACTTCATGCCTGTGATGTTTCTTCCCTTCCTCATACAATTCAGCTAGGAGGAACATTATTAAGATCAACTACAAATTGAATGTTTACTGTTTTGGGGTTTTTTGGTGGGTCTAGTTTTGGTTGTTTCCCTGAGGTGACTGCATAACCAGTTAAAAAACTACACAGAATCATATTTAACCATTTTTAACTCTCAGTCAAGAATCAATTGGATTCTGCAAACTTTCCTCTGATCAACACTTTCTACAAAAGAGCTAAATGAGAGAGAGCAGAGGAAGAGATCTCAGGTCTACAGCAGTGACAGAAAGGCAGGAGGAGTTTAATTCACTGAGGGAAGGGACCCTTGGCTGCATTCAAGCACAAAGGTTACTGGGAGCTGGGAGCCAAGGCAACCTGACAAAAGCACCGGGCACAGCTCCCAGCTCAGTACAGCAATTGGAGACCCTCACTTCCACAGGCAGAAAGGTCACTGTCAAAACTGTGATATTATTACCTCTCCAAGGAAAAGAATTTTCTGGATCTCACTGCTTTTTTTCCTTCTGAATAATTGACCTCCATTTTGTAGGAAAACAAACAAACAAACAACCCCTACAGGCAGTACATCCTTGAAAGATCATCTGTCAGCTTACCCTATTCTAGTTTGTTTCAACACCATATTATGAAATCCCCACAATATAGATTTAAAATTCAAACAACAACAAGCAAAAAAACCCAAACAAAAACAGACAAAAAAATCCCCACTAAGCAAAAAAACCCCAAACAAATGAACAACAAAAAGTTCCATATATTTGCTATTCCACAGGATTATAAACTGTGAATCTATATCTCAACTAATGCTATATTACAATCCTGGATTTCTAGGAAATATTCCTTGCATTATCTGCTGGCACATTCCTTAAAGCCTTGCTACAGACCACTGGGTCAGTGAAATGACTGAATTCATTGTCCTTGCAACATGCTCTAGTTACTTTTAAAAAACATGGGTAGGTTCAGCTAGAAAAGTTTTAATTTCTCAGGCAAAGAAGGGCAAGAACTATTCATCACTATAATGTTTATTAGAGTTCCCTCAGCGTGTTTGTACAACCCTGTTATCCAATGGTGGGGCATATTTAGAGCTTACTAAAGTAACAGATCATCACTTGTCAGATGTGGAAACACCGAGGGAACAGATAGCACATTTCTTAAGAAAGTTCTTTGGGGATTGAGGAGGTGTGAATCTTGTCTGAGAACACACTATTTGCTTATTCTCATCTTCCCACTCCTCCGGCATTTCAAGAGGCAACTGGGGAAGCAAACATTTCTCCCATTTAAATGACCAAGGGATTCTTTAACAGACACCAAATAAATTGATTTTTAATAAATTTTATTGCCTTACACTGAAGTTAGTGTCTGCTTCTGAGAAATCCAGTAAATCACACTGCACCCAACTACAACTTTACAAACTAAAATAGCTGTATGAGGTATCCTTTCCCATGCTAGAGAAACTACCTTCTCTAATATACAAGCCTACCTTTTCTTTCTCAAGCTATTCACTGGCAATTTAATTGGAAAAGAAAGGAACCCTTTTCTCCAGATCTGTTTGTAAAATGACAATATTTCATCTCTTTCAGGATGATCTCCTCAGAAAGTATTTTTTACTTCATCCAAAGTACTATTTTATGTATTTATACCATTAAACCTCTCATGTCCACCAGAGTCTACTGATTAATGCAATCATTGTGCATTATTGTTAATCCACAGGCTTCTTGTGGGCTTCAAACAAATATAATTACACTGACTGTTGAATTCTCTGCTTTCAGAAAACAGAACACTTCACAAAGCCTCATATTTTTAAGTAGAAGCTTTCCACATCCTATTGACCTTTGGCACGTCCTTTGGCCTGAGCTGTAAGTCAGAACTCCACACCCATCAGCTCTGTTTGGTGCTGCTGAGCTGCCAGCAGGGCAGGATTTGCTGGAACCCTCCCAGAGCCACCCCTGGCTGCTCCTACAGTGTCCCAGGGAGCAGGGCGAGCCCTGGCAGGTGAGGCTGGGACCCCTCTGCAGCAGCTGGGCACTCCTGAGACCTTCCCTGACACTCCTGCCTTACAGGGGAACTTCCCGGCCAGATGGCTGAGACAGATCTTCAGCAATGCATTGCCATGTTTTACCCAAAACCAAAACAAGCTGCTCCTGACATTGGTCTCATTTACCTTCTCAAACTCAACACAAGAATTACATCAATAACAGCTAAACTGTCTAAAACACTGATTCCTGAGGCTGGAGGCAAAGGAGGTCAAAAGGAAGTCTAACATTTTTGATGTTATATGGTTAACAGACAGAAGACACCAGAAGCATTTTTAGACCTTTCTGAATCAGGTAAATAGCGTATAAAACATTGCTCTAATTTCTACACAATCTAGTTTTAGTTTTCAAGAATTTGAGCTACTGCTCATTACTACAGCATTCCATTTGGCACCAGATTCTTTTTCTTCATTAAGTCAAATACAGCAGATCCAAGGAAATATACTGTTTGGGGACTCCCATATAGTTCCTAAATATGATATACCTAACTATAAACAAAAAAAATCTAATTGATTTTTATTTTCCAGAAGCTCTAAATGTTAGTGCATATAGAATTACTTTTCCATAGGTAAAATTCTTCACAGACCTATATTGTTTCATTGATGTTGTATAAATCAAATCAGACACTGATGAAGGGAAGAAATCTTCAGAATCCCAAAATAACCAACCTCCAAAAATAAAAATAAAATTGCTTTTTGCCGAAATATTCAAGATTGAAAAGTAACTGTAACTCTTAAATTGACTCCTTTTTCCCCCATTATTTCTTATCTTCTCTAATTTTTCAAAATAGGTTAATTAACAAGATAATTACTTCTGTAGTTATAAACCAAAACAGCTGATTGAGGCAAAACCTTAAGCTAGCCCCAAACAGTTCATACTGGAAGGCAACTGCCAGGACATGAGAAGGAACTATCAAGGGGAAGGACACTACAATTTGCCTAGTGGCAAATTCCAGTCCCGCAGGCACAAAGGGTATTGCTGCAGGGGAAAGTGCAAGGTCAAAAATAGAAAATAAATTCTTTCTGCTCCTGCCCATTACTTCAGGTTCACAAAGCAGTGACGGGTGTGACTGAACTCTTCAGACAAGTCTCACCTAGGACTGGCAGCTCCTGTCCCTGGGGACCACTTTCCCTAACAGCTGGTTTGATATTCCATCTTTCAGACACTTGGCCCACAGGAAGAGAAAATCCACCAGTTCCAGAAGTGAGGTCCAAAGGAAGCTGCCAACTCCTTCCAGGGAATCACTCCCCTAACTGATGGATTTCCTCTTCAGCTAAAAACCAAGCTCTGTTAAACCACAACAGAAGGTCAGCGAAGGAAGATGAGCACATGGCCTCTGGCAGACACCAAATGCCACCAGATATTGGTTATCCTTATTATCTGTGCAACACTTTGTTTGTACTGGCATTATTGCTTTTACAGTAAAGGTTCTTCTCCACTCAAAAGGCAAATATTACATGCCAAGAGAAATGAGTCTGTCAAGCCACAGTGTGAGTATTTGAAAAGCTCAAAGGAAAAGCTGCACTGAAGATTTAAACTACTTAGGTGGGAAAGAAAATATTTACTGAATTAACACGAACTTCAAAAACAGACAGCAATGTTTTAGTATTGTTCCTAGTCACTACTTATTGTAGTGATATTTCACAGGATCTCAAAGTATGGTCTGACTGTGAAGCTTTATTCCAAATTTCAAAAGGAATGAAGGAAAATTTTTAAGGGAGGAAAAGAAGTTTAAACTATTATAAATTCCTTAGGCCCAGACCAATATATGTCACACAAGAATAAACAGGACAAGAGTTGCCTGTTAGGAACTCCTTAAAAAAGCTAATGTCTCCTCTTGCACCAGAACAGATGTGAAAAATTGGTGATGTGAAAGACTTCAGCCTACACATTAAACCTGACTCCTACCTACCACAACATTACTTCTGTCCTTCTCAAAGGACAACCATTGCTGGTTTATGCATAAAGGCAACATGGACAAGTTGTTAATATCCCACCCAAAGTGTGCAGTGCTGTCAGGCAGACAAAGTGCACCTGCCAGCCCACCTGTCCTGCCCTCACTGGTTTCATTCCCTCTGGTTCCACACAGCAGGTTCTGTGCTAGGAGGGGCACAGGTGCATCAGAGAAATCGTGTGGTGCAGCTGTAAGGGAGCCCTGCAATTACAGACCCATGGTAATGTGTCTCCAGGGCCTGAGCCATTATCCTACATGCATTTTTCTTCCTTCCTTCCCCACAGCCCTCACTCCAGTGGTGTTTTGTGGCTTGCCTTGTATTGGTTTTAATGTTACTTTGAACATAAAAATTATTCCTCATACTCTGTTGTATCTAAATAAATCTCCACTCCCTAAGCCAACATTTTTGTTGCAAACTCAGAAATATTCTTTCTTGATGCTCCCTTTTACTCTTTAAGTGTAATGAAAATTTATTTTACATGAAAACTCTATTTAAAACCACTGCAAAATGAAAACTCAAATCTAGAACTTCTTGAATTAACATTCCTTTTTGGAAAGCAGTTTTCAAGGCAGAAAGGACTACAACAGCATCCATTTGGTTTATTCTCATTTGCAATAAACACAATAACCTTTCAGATACAAATCATGTCTGTATAGGCAAGTAAGAGAAAGCTCATCTGTTCATCTAAAGATCCCACACTTTCATTAGGAGTTTTCTAAATGCATTTTTGTTTTCAGCTCACAAACAGAAAAACTGAAACTCGCCACAAGAGTGTGTAAGTGGTCCTACACACCCCCAGAAAACGTCTGTTTAGAAGGGAACATGTAAAGGGTCAAGTGTATAGTTTGATACACTGGATGACCTGAGACACATAAAACAGACTGAGTTCCCTTCGCATCAACACAAACACAGGACAGCAGCCTTTGCACTGGAGAGTGGAATTATTTTTTCTTTTAGCCATATATTTCACAAGTTTTCAAAAGGTTTTTTATTTAAGCCTCGGGAAAGATAAAATTTCTTTGAACTACAGCTAATTTCAAGATATGACAAAACCACTTTCTACCGATGTTATTTCCAGAATGACACAGCAATGTCACACATGTTCACAGCACCATCAAAATTCTTGATGACTGTTCACAGAGTCAGAACTTGAAAACCTCTTATTTTAGTAGCATTAGTCAACAAATTATTCCACTATTTTAGTAGCATTAGTCAACAAATGTTTCCACTGCTCTAACAAAGGAAAACCATTGAGTTTAACTGTTCTGACAGAACCCTGCTCACTAGAATGCATTACAGGGAGATAATGACTTGTGTTTATTATTGATAAATCAGGTTGTCCCTTGGCTCTTTACATTGAATGCTCAATACTGGTTTGGTGGTTTGTTTGTTTTGTTTTTTTTAACTAAAAAGTAATCTTAATTTCTTTAGCAAACAAAAAAATCTGTCACATCTGAAAAATAGCTGCAAACACAATTTTTCACACAGATGAAAAGAGTTTTTTCCCCTGAAGAGAGTGAATACAAAAGTGACAGCATAAAGCTACATGTTTATTATCTCTCAGTGCCTCTGGATTAAGTGTGTTCAGTTTAAAACCACCTGTTTTTATCTCTCTGGCACTGAAGGCTTATCTAGAATCTTCAGATTAAGCCATGCTCTTTTCTGCTAAAACAGTAGCAAAAAAATCTCATAAGTACATTATACCCCACACACGAAAATAATTCTGCTGAGATTGACTCTTTGTAAGTGACAGAAATAACAAACCTGCATAGTTATCAGTGAGGACATTATTTGCTGGTTCTGCAGAACAGAAATTACTCATGATGATGGCTTCTAGAAAGAAGGAAAGTTCATATTCAAAACTGAAAGCAAGTTTGCAAAGTAGAGTAACTCCTACTTTGTAAATTAGACCCAAAAGTTTAAAATTGTGCTGCTGTTTCAACTACCCAAGTTTAAATCAAGCTGTTATAAAGATCAGAAATCCAAGTGTTAAATCCAGTTTGCCTCCTTTAAGCAAAAATACATATTCTTCAAAGTGTTTACATTTTCTTATTTTTATCAGAATATGAAAATAAAACCAAACAAAACCTATAATAAAACCAAATAATACACTTTTTGGAATATTATGAAATTATTCAATTTTTTAAACCGCAATCTATTGGAAAACAATGTCTCAGTATAAGTGATGCAGCAGTAATTCCAGTAAGTATTTCTCATTTACTGCAAATTAGCTCCAAAGTACTCCACCCACTCAAGGCCCTTAAAAGTAACACACCAAGCACTGGCATCTGCTCCTCAGAACTGGCTATTTTAATCTGCAGACCTGCATCAAACCATCAATGTAGATGTAACCAGGATGGAGGAAAATTCTGCCCAGCACAAAGCATTTCTAGCCATTTCTAGGGAGCTCAGATCCTCTGCACAATACAGGAGCTTTCAGATTGGCCTCACAGGTTTTACCTGAATTACCAAAGAGCAAATGGAACATGAGCAGATCTGTTTGCAAAAGAATCTGGTCTTGAGAACATCCACACCAAGCACTCAGTGGATGAGTGACTATTCACACAGGCTCCAGTCTGGCCAGAGATTTCATCCTCCCAGCAGATTCCATTTGCTCCCCCAGCTCATCCTCTGGCTCCATTTTATCCCCAGGAGCAGAGTCTGTGTGCCCTGAGAACACTCCTGGTGAGCAGGAGCAGTGAGAGGGAGCACACACACAACCAGAACTGCAACACTGACATGGACACATCCACAGACCACCAAAACCAACAGTGACAAAATAGACTGGGGACAGGACTGTCACCCTGCAGGACTGCAGTTTCAAACTGCACAAGCAAGAGCTTGTGAAGGAATTATCAACATAGTGTCCTTACAAACAGATTGTAAACCCTCTATTTATGGGGTAGACACAGTGATTCTGTGACTTTGCCAAAGATGGAAGACCAAGCTTTGGGGGATATTGATCTTAAAATGTTGCCTGCACGTAAGCTAGGATGCTCTGAATGTATAAATATTCCTCAATTATAAATTCCCTAGGTTTGTCACATTTGCATAACACTCCTTTAAAGCAATGTGGTTGCTCCCAAAGAGATGAGGTAATGACCACACCACCTGCTACTCTAGAAAGAGTAGCTTTCTCTAAATACACCACTGAAATCGTTATACTCCTGTAAGTTACATGTTTTCAGGCAGTTCCCACCTTACACAGTCCCATTATCTGTTCTGCCCTTGGATCCCAGAAGGCACAGGAGTGAGCAGAAAAATGAATTGTGAAATAATAGCTAATTAAACATGATAATTCACAACTCATTCCTTTAGTAAGTCACAACATAAAACTAAAACAAAGGTAATAAGTTCAGCAGCAGCTGCAAATAACTACATTATTTACCTTAGAAATTCCCACTTCCACCAAGGTACTTAGCTCTGTCCAAGTTTCTCAGTAGACTTAGCCTGTTCCTCACACCTAGTTCTCATAACTTCCTGAGCAGTATTTACTGTCTTTTACACCAAATGCTCCAGCATTAAAAAAAAAAATGGCTGGAAAGGACAACCAGTATCCAGGAAAAATATTTCATTCCTAAAGAAACTGAGACATACACCTGTCTTTCTGCTACAGACAAAAACAAAAACAAACCCACAACAAACTAACTAAAAACTGTATGCTGACAACAGTATGAGACTTACTTTAAAAAAATATTTTTATTCTGCAGTCTGGCTGCCTACAGAAATATAAAGGCTTCAGAATACAGGTCACTTATAATAATTGGGATTAATAAAAACGATGCTATTTCTTCCCTACAGACTGGACACCTCTTGCTTCTTATCATAATTATCTTTGCTTTCTTCCACTACTCCTTCCTGTAACACAGGAAGTTTTTAAATTAAATTGCTCTTAAGGCTAAGGCAACAGAACATACTCAGAAGCAATAAAAGCTGATGTGCCTCATGAAACAAATAATGTTGCCTCCCATGAGTCTGCTACTCTCTAGTGCACTGGAGACAAAAAAATCTCAAGGTTGTACTTAGCCCCAAATCCTCAGAAGCTACAAACAGTTATTTTACCAGGCACAGTTCAAAGAATTAAGAAGGAATGCCTGTGTCTTTCTAACTGTCCCTCTGTCCAGCTGATTTGCTATCATTCCATCAGGATATGGAAACAACACGTTCACCCTGTTCCAAAGCCCTGCCCGACCACAGACTCCACAAAGCACAGAGGATGCACACAAGGCCTCTCAGTTCTTGTGTTCTATGACGTGTATGAGCTCCTCCTGTGCACCAATGCCAAGGTTCAACTGGCATCTATTAACAGCCTCATGGGTTTTCTGGGTTGGATGTTTCTGGGTTTTCTGTCAGTCACACAATATTGTTGGGATGTACAAACCAAGAATGCTAATACAATTAATAATGATCCATCACAGACAAGGCACATTGCAATCCTTGTGCATTTTGTGAAGGTGAGAAGCAAGCCTGTGCAGGTGGCTGGTTTTTTTTACCAACACTGTGTAGTACAACACACACCCCAGCAGGCTTCCTGAGACACAAAGTACCAGACAGCTGACCTCCTTCCACAGGCTGCTCACATTTCAAAGCCCTGACAAACTTGCAAAAGGAAGGGAAGAGGTGGCTGAGGCGTTAGCAAATCCAAAAAGAAGTCAGAAAAAACGCAGGGATGGTAGTTAATAAAGGATACAGTGGTACACAGTAACAGATAATGTCTCAAAGAATCAAAGTTCATGTAATTCTTTTGCAAGTGTGTATAACTGAAGATTTCAGTATTTGTAACTAAAACTGAGACTGCACCTTAAAATTTCTAATTGAGGAGTTACCAGTCATCAATCAAACTGGTAGTACTACTTCTCAAATGTATCATGACAATGAGCAGGTTTTATTTTGTGACTATCACAGGGGCAAAAACTACCATGACTGATTAGCCAGACTGTGAAGAGGCAAAAGATTACCAAGTCACTTGTAGGATTTTTGAAGTGATCCATTTCCTGGTCTTCTAAATTTCATCAAATTGAAACAAGGAACATCAAAGTAACTGTCCTAGCGAGTGGATGCATCATCTTTCAGGAATGACATAAGATCTTCAACAGCCACATAGAGAAATCAGTTTCATTTGTTCCCCAGGCTTGACTATTTGATAATCTGCATTAGAGGTCTGATAAGTCTCCCAAAAACTTTCTGTGTGGAAATTTATCTACCCAATTTCCCAACCAGCAATACAAACTCCTCCAAAAAAAGCCTGAAAGGAATATTTAGAGGTATAGAACATTTGCTGAACCAGCAGCAAACTTCACAGAATAACAAATTGTCCACAACAAACTAATCATCATGGCTATGTGCCATTATAGGGTACCACATTGCTAGAGTTTCATACCTCCTTGAGGTTTTCTTGGACACAGCTCCTCTAAGCACTGACTGCTCCTGGTCCTTGCAGCAGCCATCTGACTCCAGATCCCACCAATCCACTCTTTTATACCACTCTTCTTACTGGCTACAGGTGTGGCCTGTTAACATCAGGCCTGCTCCTAATCTTTAGTAATTGGTCCAGCTGCAACTCTTTAGGGGATAAGATTACATTCTATGTTCTATCCCCCTACAGCTATGAGTCCACAGATTTGGAATCTGCTACTAGAACAATCCTCTGCAGAGAAGGGATCTGGTCAGATGCTCTCACCCAAACAGAGTTTCCTCCAAGGAAGCTGCAGGCTGAGCTCTCAGGCAGTGTGTGTTAACCAGGAGTACACAAGCAAGCAATCCATACTATGGCTTCTCATACTCCAGAGAGGATCCAGAGCTCTCATAGAGCACACTCAGAAGCACAGGGGACATTTGGTGAAAAACCACCTGATAACCACAGAGTTGGAGTTCCATTTCTACCTACAGCAGGTGGACAGGAAAGCTGCCCTCGAAGTCCTAGACATGAAATGATCATCTCCAAGACAAATAAACAAATAAATATGTTCCAGGTTGTCCCAGTTCAGTGAACACTGGATCACACCACAGGAGCAGTGAGGTTCCTTTCTCTCAAGGAGCTTGACTTTGCTTTCACAGTCACACTGTTGGCAAGAGGCTTCTCATGCAAACTTAAAGTTCCTTGCCCCAAGCTACAACTATCACTCTACTCCTCCTGACTATCCACAGGCAATAATGGAAAACACCAGAAGAAGACAGAACAGGGGATAGGAGGAAGGAAAAAAGCAAAACCAAACCCTTTAGCTGAAATGGACAAAACCACAACTGCTAACAAATTATCTTTATTGTCATCTCCCCTTCACTTCCACAATGATTTTGTACAGGAACATCCCAGGACAAGCTGCTGCATGTGAGGAACAGCCAGGGTCACAGACAAGTAGAAGTTTTTGAAAGTTAACTCCTTTAAGCACCACCTCAGGTTTTTAAACCTATTTTGTACAAAGTCATAGAAAATTACAGAAAAGACTTCTACATTCAGCTTTCTCAGTTAATAGACAAGTATATAACATATTTCCCATTTTCTATAAAAGAAAAGTTGGGTTTGAGTTCACACCAACAATCTCCCTTTATATCTGTTACCTTTTTCAAAGAACACAAAAAAGCAGATATTTTATGAACCTTGAAAACATTCTACATTAAAGATGCTTTTAAGCCAGAAGAATTGACCTGCTCTGAACATGGGATATGGATGAAAAGAGGCACAGTTGAGAAGAAACTTAATAAAAAGGAAAGGCAGCACAAGATCTTCCAGCAACACACTTCTACACAAGAACATAACAACTGCCAGGTAACCATACATAAAAAAGGAGATAGAAGAATACACAGCAATTACTCTAGTGCCAGAGTAATTTTAGAAACCTGGATAATCTTATGATTTAGTTTACTATTTTAATAATACTTTGCTGTACTAGAGAGAACTCTGGTCTCTAACTAAGCCTGGTAATTTTCTTAAATCAAGATGATGGAGGGGTAGCAGGATAAACATCTTTCTGCAAACTTCTAAATAATTTGAAGAAATGACTTCACAAAGTGAGATTTGCTTTTGCAGTCACACACCCACAGCTCCATAGCCTGTGGTTTACTGCTGTCCCAACACTGACAGGAACCATGAACATCACTGAGCAGCAGCATTTCCTTCAATCTGGGCATGCACACAACCAACACACTACAAACTGGCATAGGGTTTGCATCCTAAAGGGGGCACAAATATTTCCTCATATTCAAGCAATTTGGACCTACAGGAGAGATAAATAACCTTGTCACTGCTCATACTTCCAGTGATCTGCCATAATTTTGAGACCTTTCAGAATTAAAATGGGGCTAGTACTCTGTTCTTGATGTTCTTAACAGGATCAAAGACACTTATGCTCATTTCCCCTATATGAAAAATCTTTTCTTTTACCCAGTTGAGAGAATGTGAAGAAGAAATCACCATTTTCTCAGGAAACTGCAATGGGAACAAGCTGCCAAGCATTTCAGCACACAGATTGCAAGGTCTTGCCAATGAAAGCTGCCTATGCAGAGAATTAACCAGTACCTGCTTATCTAAACCTCAAATTTCCTTCTGCTCAGTGTGAGGTTGACTCTGATTAATTGCCTTAAAAATGTCTTAATACAAAATATATGAAGATACTCTTTATCTTCCTAATCTTTCCTATGAAAGATAAAGTGTTTAAGGTATGGGATGATGTTTAAATAAGCTCTGAACTCTTCAAAGTTTTATGGAAATTATGGTGCCTTGTTCTTTAAATAAGCTCTCACTTACATGGTCACTTGATTTGATTTCAAAAAGAAAGTGAGAAATCAGAACCTTTCCTTGCATTTAATTACAGAACTTTCTGTGTGTCTAATATGCAGCTTGATTTTGAAATTTTTTTCAACCAGCTAGACTGTTACAAACACTAGGAAATTATTTTCAGAAACATTTGAAATACTCTTAACAAATTTTTTTTAAGCTTTCATTTATATTGACAGGTCATTTGGTGTCAAAACCTGCTGAGAAGTATCAATGCCAAGACTACTCTCTGTTAGGATGTGCATTTCTAATGACTAAAAACTACAGTATACCACATAAACACACAACAAAATAGATTCAGAATTTCTACTTCAATATCAAATGACTCAGTTATTTACTTCCAAGAAGTGAGGGGGAAGTTGTGTGAAGGCAGTGAATATCTATGTCTGATTTGGCACCAAATAAAGAGGGGAAGGACAGTTCCATTCTTTTTCTTTCATGTTGCTTAAACCCACCTGTATTTATTTCTTTAACTGCATTTCATAGAAGCAAGCTAAAGACTGTTACTCTTCCACAGAAACATTTTTCAGCTGTGAGTGATGATATATTTAGTGTTTGTGAAATCCACTAAATACCTCAAAGGGCTTTTAGAAAAGGCTGTGTAATCAACTAACTAGAAAGTTCTTTAGGGCTCATCATGCTTCAAAAACTGCTCTATTTTCTCTTAGCTCTTGAGACTTAGAGGTAAGGATAATAGGAGGAAACTAAGTTTATTCTAATGCTCAGACAGATAATTTATAAGGTAGAATTATTTTTTCAGAAAGTAACTCTTAGTTTAGGAAACAAGGTACACCTGTCTCATTCTGATAGCACAGGAAAATAAGGCCTCTAAATCAGCAGTCCTGCAATTCCCTGAGCCTTCCACCCGTTCTACCCCAGGCTGGAATCACAGGTTTGGTGTCTCTGGTGAGCAACTAGCATGAAATCTACGTGGGAAACACATTTGCTGTGAAATACACAGAGAGAAGAGTAGGAAACATCCACAGTAAGGGAAGCAGCCTGTCTTGGAGCATAACAACAACTACCAGAAGTGTCTTTGCACACAGAACACAGGAGGTGGGGAAAGGTGCCATTGAAAAAGTTGTGTTTACCGAAATCCACAAGCAGTTGTGCATATTCCTGCTCACTCTGCCAAGGTAAGAAACAAAGGCTGCCTGAGCTGTGTTGGTTTAGTAGCACATTAATATGTAAGCAGCCAGATTCTGAACCTAAAACTCACATCTCATCACAACAAATAATTGCATATTATCTTGCAGAGGATCCAATTCAATAGAATGACTATTACAACATCAATGTTATTAGTGTAAACTCATATTTCTTTTCAAGACTAGAATAAAATACAACAAAATCAAGAAAGATATCTAAATAATTAATCCAGAACGGGTCTTCTGCTCTGAGAACTCAGGAAAAAAAAAAGTAATATTCTGCATAAGAGTATATTAAATCGTTTAAGACTTTTTAAAAATTACACTATTTCTACCACATGCTCAGAACTAAATAACCCAAAATATTTTATCTAACTGTTCTGGTTTCTAACAAGCACGTTTGAAGTTGAAAACTCCCTGGTCCGTTAAAAGAGCTGAAGAGACATAATTGAAACCAGTAACGCATTAAATTAAATGGAGCAAATCTTCACCAATAACACAGAGTCTGTTACCAGTGCCCTCAGAAATGCCTAATTCTTCATAAATGTCAAGCCCCATTTCACTGCTTATGAGAAAAACTTTCATGAAGCAGGATTATCCTAATGTGTCCATGTGTGCACTGTGCCCACACACAGATGCAGCCACTCATGATCAGCACTAAATGAGACCACCTGAGTCAAGACTATCAGCTCTGGGTTTTCCGGTTTTTTGTTTGTTTTAAATTTGTGCTAGCTGGACACAATGGAAAGTGAACAAAGATATCACAAAGGAATCAGAAGAACCCCAATTTGCGCTCAGAACAAGCTTTTCCCTCAGACCGGCAGCCTCCCCTGGGGCGAGCCCCAGCCTCCCTCAGGGCGCTCGGGTGCCCCACAGCCCCGGCCCTCCCAGCCCTGCCGGAGCACTCGCGCTCTCCTCGGGGAACTCTTCCATGCCGTGTGTGTACCTTAAACCCCACTCCTGCTGTGCTCGTCCCGTTTGGTCACCTCCAGCACCACTTGGCTGGTGCCTCAATTTGCAGCCGCGCCAGACCCGAGCGCCGGCCGCGTCTCAAGGTGAGCCCAAGTCAGCGCCGGTGGAACGGGCACCGGCGGCTGAGCCAACGCCAGAGGCTCATTTGCCATCCCAACTTTCACCCGACGCTGCTGATAAAACCAATCCACCTTGGCCAGCCCTTCCAAAGGGGAGGTGGAAGAGCCACCGCGCTGCTGCCGGGCCGGGGAGCGCCGTGGCCGTGCAGAACACGGCGCAGCGGATCGAGGAGCTCACCTGCCCGCCTCAGCGCGGGGAGGGCGCCGAGGCCCGCGACCGCCGCCCGCGTCCCACCTGTCGGGCGGCCGAGCATCCCGCAGGCGCCGGTCCCGCCCGCCCCCCTCCCGCGCCCCCCGACTCACCGAGAAGCCAGCCCAGAAGGGGCAGGAGTGGCGGACGCGGGCCGAGGTGGTGAGCGCCAGGGCGGCGAAGCTGACGGCCACGATGAGGCAGCCGAGCACCATCTGCGTGACCCCCAGGGCCAGCATGGCCCGCGAGCGGGCGCGCTGCTCGCGCAGGCGGGACAGGCTGCGGGACAGCGCCGTGGGGCTGAGGGAGCGCGCCCCGCCGGGGGCCCGCGCCGCCCCGCCGCCCGCCGGCATCCTCCGCGCGGCCCCGCAACGCCTCCCGCCGCCCCCGCGCTCCGCGGGGCAGCCGGGCGCTGCGGGCACCGCGGCGCATGGAGGAGGAGCCGCCCTGCGCCCGGAGCGACCCGCGCGGCCCCGGCCGGGGCACGGCGGGCGAGGGGCAGCCGCCGCCGCCTCCTCCGTCCCCGCTGCAGGCGCGGGGCGGGGGGGGCAGCGGGGCTGCAGCGCGCGGGCGCGGCTCAACCTCAGCCGCCGGCGGGGGCGGCCCCGCTCCGGCCCAGCCCCGGCGCCGCTGGCCGGGCGCGCTCGCTCGGGAAGCGCCCCGGCCCCGCCGCGGCTCCCGCCGCTGCCGCGGAGCGCCCGAGCCCCGCTGGCCGGCGCCCGCCGCTCCGGGAGGGGAGGGGAGCGGGGGAGGGCTGAGCACGGCCAATGGCGGGCGGAGACAGCGGCCGGAGCAGCGGCGGCGGCCGCCGGCCCTGCGGGCTCGGAGATGTGCGAGGCGGGCGGCGGGCGAGGGGCCCGGCCCGAGGGCCCCCTGCAGCCGGACGGCGCCCGGGCAGCGCCCCCGAGCCGGCCCCGCTCCTGCCGCCGCGGCCCTGAGGGCAGAATCGCTCCCACCTGCGCTTTGTGAGGCACCGGCAGCCTCCCCCCTTGCTCTGTGTGCTCCGGTCCAGCGGCGCAGGAAGGGCAGGGCTGGGTCTTAGGTCTGTGCACAAGGCATCTTAAACGGTTTTTATTTTTTGGGGTTTTTTTCCTCAAAGCAAACCGTAACCAGGTCTAAGGCACAGCATCCCCAGTAGCAGAAACATACGAGGCTTCTAATTATATAAACTTCCCAGCCCTGCTGCTGCTGCCAGCGGGGTCTAGCATGGTAGGGCTACCCACAGCACCTGAAGCCACTTTTCTGCAGAAGGGAAATCACAGCAATTAGGTATCAACTGCAAACAGCTTGGCCTACTCATGAAAAACACACAAACAGAACCCAAACCCCAGGTAATCATCTCTATAGTGCAGGATGCTATAGTATAACTACACTGCAGTATATACTATATACTATAGTATTACTACACTGCAGGATAGTTTCTGTAGTAAAACCATGCCAAGATTAACATGTTTGTTGCACCATAATCTGCTCTGCTAAAATAGTGGTTTTTTTAAATACAGGAATTGTTACATGTAGTCTACATATCTGTAATTCTGTGATATTCATTAAAAAACCCTCAACTTCACAGGTACACCAGGCCTAAAACTTTGTATTTGATGTTCTTTTCTTTTCTTTCAGGAACTTTTCTTAGCATTAAATTGTTTCCTGGGGAGGTAGTAGTGAGGAAGTGTGCCGTGACAGCAAAGTGTCAGAGTAGGTTCCCACTCTTCATACAATATCCAGATGTTTTACTGCACCAGAAGAACCAAAAAAAACTTGCTGCTTTCAGCTTAATTCAGTGTCTGTGTCATACAACATCATAGGATGGCAGTTGCTGTCACCCCACATGGCTGAAATACTGCTCCAGCACATGTGCAAGCCATATTTTAATCAGAGACAAATGCACCTGACAAAACTCTACACTGAAGAAACAACCATTTTGCTAAAAGTTTTTAGTCAAATGCAGAATGTACTACATTAACATTGCTCATAATCAGAAGAAGAGTTAGCTTACAATGACATAGTTAGACCAGGCCTGATAACAAATAGGAGTCAGCTGGAAACAGCACACCACTACACATTCCCAACTGATATTCCCAAATTGGCTGCTGGCACAGGTGTGCTACCTCCCACCTGAAAGCCCAGGCAGAACAGATAAATGAAGGCAGGTGGGAATATATGGCTATAGATCACACTGAATTTTATAGTTCACACTAAAACTAACATCCACTTATATTTATTTAAGTAGAACTATTTGCTGTCCAACATTGGAAACATTACTTTGAAATGTCTCTTGCAAAGTCAAGGAAGAGTCTGTGTTCCAATTTTCTGCCAAATAGAGTGAAAGGTTCTAGCAAAAAGAAACAAAAGCAAAGCCCAGATGCAAACTGAACCTCTGCAGTCTCCATGATTAAGTAGCTCATTCTCCATCAAGGCAGAAATGCTTTAGGTTATTCCACAGCAGGACAATCAGAAACTATAATAAATGCATTCAAACCTCTATTTGGGTGCTCTCATTCAGGAACAAGATGGCCCTAGGGCTTGGAGAAATTAGGCCACATTACACTGGGGTGTGAATTTACATCTCACTAACTCCCTGTGCTGATACTGTTGAAAGCATTACATACAAAGCAATTTACCTTCATTTCCAAGGACTTTCTAACTTGTATGTAAAAATAAAAATTAAAAGAAAAAAATCGACATTTGTAGGTAATCCAGAGGAGGATCTGGCACTGCAAATCCACAAGCTCATCTGCTGTCCATGAACCTCACATGTGGGTAAACTCAGGTAATCAATACTTCCACAGCTTCCAATACCGTCAACTAAGGCCACCAAAAAAAAAATTATTTTGGCTTCCAGTATGAATCCACTGGACTTTAAATTGCTTTTTGTCACTTCAAAATTTATGAGCATTTAGTGTAGATAGATACTGTTCAAGATCTGAATTAGCTCTGGCTACACTTCTTCGTTTTCTTTGAAGAGTCTTAGTTGCTGATTTGTTTGAGAAGTATTCCAGAGCAATTTGGGAAGTAGTATTGTCCCTAACTAAAGTTATTTTTCTGAAGAGACCTTTTTGGTATACCTCCATTGGTATTTTCCAGTGCCAGATCACTGCATGTAACTGTAAGTGGGATGTGGTACTGAAATTTCTTCCAGAACTGTGGCCACAAAAGCTTTGGAATAGCCATGTTTATATGGGAACATTATAAACCACTAATTTTAAATTTACCAAATAATTTTTTTCCCCAAAGGCAGCCAGAAGGGCACTACATATCAGACCTTATTATTAGCCTGTTAAAACCCATCAAAACTCAGAAGCCAGTGTGATAATGATGCCACTTTTACCATAACTGTCAGCCTTTATTGGCTCCCACCAGTTCAGAAAGCAGCTTCATCCTCAGGACTGTATTAGTGGATAGAAGTTCATATTTATTCTACCTCACTTTGCACTGCAGTGAATTTCATGCATCTGTCTCTTCAACTGTTATTTGAGATGAAGCAAATGGCATTTTCAAGTATGACAGAATTGGGAAAGGAGCAAAGAGAAGTAAATTCCCAGTTACAGCAAAGCCTCTCTTGCCATTACAAAGGTGCCCCACAGGGTACAGATACTGAAAGCATGTCCAAGGGCTCTGCCACTGCCACCTACATCCAGCGTGGCTCAAATCTGCATCCCTCACATGAGCTCAGCATTTGAAGCAGCCCCTCTCTATGGATGCAGCTTTAAGGACTTCTTAAGCACTAACAAACCAGGCTGTCCCACACAATATACATCTTAAACATATAGTGGAAATTGGTGAAATGTAGTAACAGTCCTGAAAAATAAAATGGAAACTTTATCTACACATACACACAAAATGAGAAACCCTCACAAAACTTAACATATCTCCTTCCATATCCAACCTTTGTCATTCATCTTGATATCTTGACTTAAAATAAATTTATTATTCTAATATTTAACAAGTAATTTCTCAGCCATTCAGATGTTGTTGCATCTCTATACACCAGCAGTAGTAATTCCACTTTCTTTGTCCACCCTGTTGATTCTTCAAAGGGAATCAAGTATCCAGACCACAACATCCAGGATAAGTTCAGTTGAAGCATATGATAATTTCTTGGCACATCTATAAAAAATTCATTATCTTTTTCCATGGTTACACTTTGCCCTGTTCTAAAAATAACTCGTAAGGCACTCCAACATACTTTATCTCAGTTTACCAGGAACCATCCCCAATATATCCAATTTTTACAGAGGTAATGAAATTGGTTTATGGATATAATTACCTAAATATGAAGTCTGTATCATTGGCAGAACTGAAGAGCAACTTATTCTCACATGCCAACTTCTAAGCATGTAAGGATATTTGATTCCAAAGGCAACAGAAGCTGGTATTTCAGTACATTTAAAAAGAAACTTACATTTTCTTGCACTTGACAGTCAATCTTCTTTATCTTCCAAAAAAAAAAAATTGTACTGGGCAGGGACAGAAAGGAGGGCAAGACAGCAAGTAATAAACATTTCTTTATCTATACACCACATCCACTTGTAATCAACATCTTGCAGGAAGTATCCTGCTTTACTAGCTTTAGGCTTTGAAAATATAAAAGCCCCCTCATAGTAGCAGATACCAAAATGTGTCAAAGACAACAAGACAATGCATGCCAGTGCCCACCAGTGTAAGAAGGGATCATAGAGTTAAATCTGCACACTTAAAACCTTATGGTGGCACTGCTATCTTTGGTACTACTTCGCTTCCTGATGACTCTACAATTTTCTTAAAATAGGATAACTGCCTCTGACAGACTTGTAGCTAATCAATAAACCTCAAAAATAAAAATCCTCTTCCCACCTCCCTACTTTTATACTAATAGAACTATCCACTGTGTTTTCACTTGGCAAATCAGATACACAATGACACTCCCAGTCCCATCTTTTACAGCAGTTTTTCTGTGGAAGTGAATGAAGAGCTCACAAAGCACATAAATTCTGTGTTCAAAAATAGTATGAATAAAAACTTCAAAAATTAATGTGAGGATCAGTAGACTTTGACTAAGCCCTGCTTCTGTGCTTGAATCCTAAGTGCCTATTTATGAAAGCTTTTAAAAGGATATATTAAAAACAAGAGCATCTACCTCACAATCATCAAGAGCCCTGCAATGAACCAATGCCTGGACAAAGTCTGCTTCCAAGAGGTAACACAAATAAGGGGAACTGTCACATCTCCACTGCAGGCTGCAAAACACACACACGATCTCACACAGAATGACTGGGTTGGAAGAGATCAAGATCATCGAGTCCAACCCATGCCCTAAACGCCTTAACTAAACCATGACACCCAGTGCCACTTCCAGTCTTTTTTTGAGCACAGGCAGGGATGGTGACTGCACCACCTCTCCTGGCAGGCCATTCCAATATTTTATCACTCTTTCTTTGAAAAACTTCTTCCTAATATCCAACCTATATTTCCCCTGATGCAGCTTGAGACTGTGTCCTCTCGTTCTGACATTTGTTACCTGGTGAAAGAGACCAACCCCACCTGACCACAATCACCTTTCAGGGAGTTGTACAGAGTGATAAGGTCATCCCTGAATCTCCTTTTCTCCAGGCTGAACACCCCCAGCTCCCTCAGCTGTTCCTCACAGGGTTTGTGTTCTCAGCCCTTCACCAGCCTTGCTGCCTCCTCTGGAGGTGCTCAACGTCCTTCCCAAACTGAGGCCCCCACACCATCCTTGGTGGGGTGATTGTGCACACAGGAACCATTCTCTCACTTTTCTCTGAAAGGACTTGGACTTATATGTGGATCCCTGAATATCTCAGCTTTTCTGCACCTATGAATTGGTTTATTACCCCAACCAGTCACAGAGCTGAAGGAGACAAAGAAAAGTACCTGCCATTACTTTACAGCCATTACTGTAGTTCCAAATGTTTTTACATAGAGGATAATCACAGATTAGTTGGTTTCATGAAAATAGCATCCTTTAACAACATCATCTAAGCATATATAAAGCCATAGGAATTACTTCTCTGTGTAAGCCAAAAGGGTTTTAAACAAGAAAGCTTTGCCATTAAAAAATGAAAGAAACCTCAATTTTTGTGCTTTAACCTGAAAGTAATGTGTGTCTGTTCTTCAGAAACACCTACCTTGGAATGGCTTCCTCCATGTGAGTGTCCTGGAGTGTTACAGACACCACTGAAATCAGGATTATTGCTCTGCATTTTATGACTGCTTGAAAGTTCACATTGGGTACACATGATTGGATCTGAAAAGCAGATTGCCCTGCAGTTTTACAAAAGGCAAGCTAGAACTCAGATTTTTAAAAATGAGACAGATTTCTTTCCCAGATGATCACCCTTGGCCTGGCAGAAAATGTAATCCCAGAAAAAAAAAAAAAACCAACGAAAAAGCATAAACCAAAGAAGTACCTGCTATTTTATATCCAAGCCTTAGCAAAAATAAAACTATTTTAATCAGGACTTAAATCTAAGAAATTAAAACATAGAAAAATATATATCATTATTATACAAGAAGTTTTAGACAGCAGTTTTTTGGTGCATTAAATAACATCACTTTTGTTCTGTAAAACTTTAAAATGTGCAACACTTCCGTATAAAAAGTAACAAGTAATAGTGATGAGATTCCTTATTGATCCCATTGCCAAGAGTAAAAAAAGTGGTAGAATTAGCCAGTTCATACTGTCTACTTCTTATTTCATACTGTCTAAAATGGCTAGACTCTACAGGGCCAGAATCTACTAGATAAAATATTTTCAACTGTAGAAATTAAGTAGCTGAAATTCCCAAATAAAAACTTAACAGAATCATTTTTATTAGTTCAAAACCAACCTTTTAGCTAAGCCACGAAAATCCAGATGTAATTTTAAATGAAGAATTATTTTATGTATTCTCAAGTATATTTTTATTTCCTTTACTGAAATATGAGTTACATTTTTAAAATTGGAAGTCAAAGACTTAGTTTTCTGAGAAAAACACCTCTTAAAGTCTTACATGATTCACAAAATAAAATTTTCAAGAAATTAATTTGTTTGATTTACAGGTAAGTAATTTAAAGTATTTAGAATGAAAAGGAAAGAAGTCCATAATCCCTCCCCTAAGTATCTTGCTGAGATTGTGGATTTTCTAGTAAAGCACATAGAATCTGCTTGTGGGATTCTACCTATTCTTCTTAGACATGAATGTATTTTCTTACATTTCCTACTTTCACCTGTGTTCAAGACTTATTTATTAGATCAAATTTACTGTTCATCTCTGTCCAGACACTGCAAATGAACTTTTTCTCACTTCAACACACTGGCTGGGAAGAAGTGGATTTTTTTCTGAGGTAGAACAGAATACTTTTTCCTTAATACAAATATGCCTGAACAAAAGCTATTTCTTCTGAAATGCATCACCCATGTAGAACATTACATCTGAATAAAATCCTGAAGTATTTGGAGTTCTTAGGCATTATATGGACTCTTTTCTTTGGTAACAAAATGGCAGAAATATATATATATTTAAAAGAAATTGAGACAAGTCTTACTGTACACTTTCTGAAAAAAACCCTTCAGGAAGAGCTAACTTCTGCATAATTATTTATTATATATTTATGATTCAGGTACAATCAATATATGGAAAAACCTTTATAAACTTGTTATCCATATGTACCAAGAATCTTTGACTTTACTGTTGTAAGTCTAAGTGGCTCATTTATGCACAAAACTAAATTTCCTTTCAGCACAGAAAAATATAGAGCAAGTCAAGAAATTACATTTGTTCTGTGAAAAGCTACTCTTACCTGTCTACTTAAATCGATATAAAAATGCAATATTCCATTTTTGACAGTGTTCTGAATGTTGGGTGTGCTTTTTTTTAACAGCATGCAAAGCTTTCTTTGCTCTTCAAAGTGCTTTTAAAATAGGGCATTCATTCAACATAGGTGGCACTCCCTAAAAGAATTTTCATCTGGTCAGAAAGTACATGGCCAAGTTTCTATCAGGATTAAGACTCTTGTATTGGAATGTGCAAAAAGAGATCATGGGACCTGTGATTCAGCAGATCTCCAGTGCAGAAGGAACACATCACTCCAAGCAGGATGCCTGGAATACTCAGGCTGGTGGGACAGACACTGGCTGATTATTGGTGCATTTAAAGGTTCTGTCACTGTTCTACAAACAGGAAATCCTACCCATGCAAATGACTGCACCCAGGGACACTTCTAGAAGATGGTTTCCTCAAATGAAAATCAATCTTTTCTATAATTACCCATACAGTGTTTCTTCTGAAAGACAGGCACTTGTTCTTTTTAAAGGAATACTGCCTGTGTATTTTCCAAAGCAGCTTACTGTTGGCCTGAGGGGAAATAGAAAGCATCCCTGTGGAATATCAGTGCATAATGAGCAGTGTACTTCTGTGGCTGCCTAGGGAACAGTGCTGGCAGCATCACTCACCACAGTGGCCTGAGGTCTGTAGAAATGACAGGTGGAATGAAAGTCTCTCTCTGGTTTTGGCAGTGCCAAAATGAGGATTTAATATGCTGAACAATTGTATTCCAATGCTAATCTCTATTTTTCATTTTTTTAATGTCTCTAAATGGAATATTTTTGGTGATAATTTAAAAAAACAAACAAAATCTTACACATCTCTCTTATATATTGGTGCTTGTCAAAGACTAATACAGGGAAATCTGGCAAAAACTATATAGGTGGAATGTAAGCCAAGGATATAAAATGGTTTGGCAGAGAGAAAAATTCCCTGAAGGATTTATAATAAAAACAATAATACAAAAGCACTGAATAGAGAGGTGTACATACAGAAAAAGCAATTACTCTAACAGAATATTAGTTACTATGACAAGTGTTTGAAAAACAGACTTATCTCAACTGCCAAAAATAATTAAGCAGATTGTCTCACTACCCTTCAAACAAAAGAATCAGTGAGAAATTTCATTCAGGCTTCGTGCTTCTTTCTCTAAGAACCAGGAAAATTAACAAGGTCAGCTAGAGTACAGCTAGGATTATTCTTCAGCCAGTATTTTAGCACAATTCTTAATACTTTTTTTTTTTTAGATCTCCCTCTTGTTAAAGCATTTCTTCCCACGGGGGCATTTGATGGTTTGCCAGGCTGTTCAGTGCCCTGTCATTCACCCTGCAGCAAAAAGCATTGCTCCCCCTGGCACCAGAGAGCCAGGGCCAGTCACCCCTTGCTCAAACTGGTACCATTTCACACCCATCTCCTGCAATAAAGTGATGCTACTCAGGGGGCACTGAGGCCTGAGGTAGCAAGACCTATTTGGAGGCAATTGCTCCATTACACAGAATATGAGACAGTTGGATTATTATTTCAAATTTTTCTGAGTATTTCAGACCCCTGGGTAGGAGTTGATGTTGTACTGTGGAACTGAATAATTCAGAAGGGAGTCCCTTAGGAGAACAGCTGTTAGGTAAACACTTCAGGAAAAACCAAGTTTAGTAACGGCCTTTAAATTATATTTTTCTTTCCCCACTGAAAGCCTAATTATCTCTCAGTAGCTCAGAAGATTTTGTTTCAACCTAACAACCACTTAATGCTCCCTGTTCTCCTCACATTACTGCCTCAACAGTTTCTGAGTAGTATCACAGTCTCTAATCATTACAAGGGTGAAATGTTCCTGAGGTTGGAAAAGTAACTCTATAAGCTTCAAAAACTGAGAAACAATGGGGGGAAATTGCTATTCTGCTTGTGCTTCTTACCCTGATGAATTCTTCCAGCCATTCAGACAGAGTTCTGAAGGCTACAGGTACTTCTCAATCCTTTTTCTTTGGTGATGTTCTGCATTACCAGCTGAGGAGGTTGGCATCCCTTGGATTCACACAGGACCTGCAGATAATGTCAGTAAAGTTCATCCCCAGGCATTTGCTGCTCTGGGTCACCACACTTGGTGTCCTCAGAAAATTGTGTTTAATGCGCCTCCTGGCAAGGAGAGGCTGTGGCTATGCTCTAGTTTTAGGGTAGTTGTTTTTTAAGAAAAGCATTACTGCAGGTGTTCTGCTGCTATTAAAGATAAGGAACATTTTGACTTTAAATGTAGAGATAGAAGCTGATAAAATAACATATTGTTCACATAAGGCAGGACTGAAATAAAACCATTCTGGCATATAAATATGTTTCCAGTATGATCTCTACAACTGAAGGACAATTACAGCTCCCCACTCCATCTCCCAGATAAAGCTACTGGAACAATATATCATTTTTAATGAGATTTTATAGCATTCTGTAATTTCTTCTTACCACTGTATATTACAAGCTACTTTGCTTTCTGCTGTGTGTGCATCCAAACCTATTTTTCATATTTATATTTTCAGTTGATTGCTGGTAAGTATAGAATTAAATATGTAGCCTAGACTACTGTGGAAATTGCTTATAAGCCTCAGGTGTTATCCTGGAGGAAAGTAAACTCTAAATTAAACTAAAGTCTACACTAGAGTCACACTTTTGTGGAGACAAAATCATCCAAAACAGACCATGTCTACTCTGTGTAATTCAGAATTTGGGTAAATTCCAAGCCTTCCCTTTGGTTATCAGACTGCAAAGGGAAGGATGTCTGTCATGGTACTCTCAAAGAGCCTACCACTCTTTCTACCAGTACTTTTTCTTGAGAAACCCATTAAAATTGCTTCTTTGATCAAACTCTCAGGAAACATTCTAATTTAAATGTTTAAAGTGCTAGAGAACTGTGGCTTAACAAGTTGTGCACTCTTTTCAAGAACTACTTCACCTTGCCCACTTCCTCTTGCCATTTTCCTCTATGAAATTATTCTAATCTCATTCTTTCCTCTCTGTCTCATATCAGCTCAATGATAAATAGAGTTAATAGGCCTTGCAAATCACAAATAGACAGCTGGTGCAGTGATGGACTTGCCATTAGCTGCATTAGCACAATGTGGTTTGGGAATTTCAAGAAGGTATAAGCACATTGAGCTATTACAGGTTATTTCAATAAATCACCGAGCATTTTATTTAATTAAGTCCCTTTTAATAGCAATATTAAAGATATAGATAGAAGTGTCATTAGTAAAGCAGCTTTGATACACTAAACAACCTGGGTTTTTTTATTATTTTCTATGCCATAAAAATAACATTCTATAATTCAACTTGATTCTTTGATTCACAATGTAAAATGCTGGGGTTGGTAGCTTTACATTACTGGCCTCATGGCCTGACACTTCCATTCCCTCACCTGCTGGGATTCTTTATCCAAATCCTAGGACATTACAGCCAGCGAGGAACAATAACAATTAGCACAGCACAGGCAGCACTAGAGGCATCAGATGTTTCTGTGCAAGAGGAAATGCTGTAACTGAAGAGAATAGCTTTGAAAGAATGAGGATCATTTTGCTTTACCTAAGTAAGGATATAGAAGAGGATAAAGTGAATATTCAGATTATTTATTATTGGTCAACAATGGGTATATGACCTCCTCAGTGTTTCTTTCATATTTTTAATTTTTACTATGAGGGTAGTCAAACACTGGAACAGGTTCCCTGAAATTGTGATCTCCATTCCATAACAGGAGACAGACTGATCATTATTTTAATTATTTAGGGAAAGACTACAAGGGACCAAGAAAAAACAGAGGTGAAAGATTTGAGGTGTACGGAATGGGAAGAATTATGAGGCAGAATGCAGGGCCCATCTGGAGCCCTCATCTCAGGGCACACAGAACAGGAGAGAAGTTGTCTCCTTACCACAGCCTGAGATCGTGGCACTGGGAGCTGACATCCAAGGAGCTGACATGGGTGGTGCTGGGAGCTTGAAAATGTTATTTAAACTCTGGAATTAAAAATACCCACAAATGAACGATACTCCATCCAAAACAACCAACAAATGAATGAGTGCCCCATACACAACGGGACTGTGTAGGGTAAAAACCATGGTTAACACAGTGGACCAAAGCCATATATATTGGAATGACTCTCAACTCCCCCATTTCCTGGGTTTTGAGAAGACCCTGATATTAGTGAAAGGTGGAAGACGAGCAAACTTAACACCATAATAAAGCTTTGGGCTGCCACTAACTAAAACACAGTACAAACAGATATTTTTAATATCCTAGGAACTGATCTTATTATGGTACCCAGTAAGTTACTCCTCTTTAATTTGAACTGTTTCTAACTGTATTTAGTCTGTTAGTAGGAAGCAGCTTGCTTACAAAATACACTGCCTGGTGAAGACAACACATACAAAGCTCACCCAAGTGCATAAGCTATTTGAACAAATCCTCTTGGCCAGCATCAGAGAGCAATCTCATTTCAGTAGAACACATCCACTCCAGTCCTCCTAAACCCAAGTTCAGGGCCTCTTATGAACTCTATTTCACAGATGGGAAGGTTTCCAACAGAGCAGTCTCCTGATCATCTCTACATGAAAGGATATATTCAAAGACACTCTAATGAAGGACTTGAAACCAAATTGATCACTACCACAAAGTGCAGGAGATTTGTGGTCTTTGTTACTGAACTCTGTTTCCCTACATGCCCTTCACATACAGCACTTATTAGACACAGCAGGTCTGCAGAGTTAATGGGCTCTACACAGACTACTGGACATTGGAGTTCCTTGACAGACAGCTGAAACAATTTCCTGTTTATAATTTTTACATTTGGTAATGAAGTAGTTATCCTTTTGAGAGTCAACTGCTGAAATTCCTACATATTAAATGGCACATAAAAAACATTAGTCTCTCCCAGAAGTTGCTATCTTCAGATTTGGGTGTGTTCATGACTCTCTGTGCCAGGGCAGATTCACTAACAGGGGGAGATTCAGCAAAAAATGTTTGAAACCCTTTTGAAGCAATGCTTAAAACAAATAATAAATAGTAGTGCTTCACTTTTGGCTGATATCTGCCATAGTCATTCATAGCTGGTTTTCCCCCTGCTGTGGTGTCTTACAGCAAGCTGAAGTTCTAAGCATGATGTGCTGTTTCCCACAGCATTCCTGGGAGTAGCCAGAGCAGCAGGGACAGAAGTGCTGGGAGGTGGGGCTGTGTGTGCCAGGCACAAGCCAGAGCAACACGAGACCTTCAACAACTGCACAGATTATTAAGCAATAGCTTATTTGCAACCATCCATCATTCCTCTCCTAAGCAATCTCCACCCAGGCATAACAACTTGATTACACAGCTCACACCATATGTGCCCATAACACAGCATTTCAGAGCTGCTTAACTCACACATGCAATGGATGATAATACTTTTATCCACGTCAGACTAGCATTTTACGCTCTGCTGCCTTCACTGTCCTTGTCTTTTGAGTAAGCGTGGCTCATCTGTGGCATTCCCAAAAAAATCTGTAGTTTTAAAATTGCTGAAAATTTCACCAACTGCAATGTCAAATTGAGAGCAGATTTCACAAAGCTGAAGTAGAAGCTAGACAAGTAAAAAGTTGCTACATTCAGGCAATACAGCTATTGCTTCCCACCTGTTCCTAATGTATATTCCAGGTCCACAATAGGCTTTGGTGTGATTTTGAGTGAAGTAAAGCTAGCTACTGCTGTAGGTTTTGGACACCTGTTAGAAATCCGAGGCTGTAAATAGTAGAAGAAAAGTATGGGTTTGGGGGGTTCTCTTTGCATGTCCAGCTGATAAAGAACTATTTCGATTATGTTGATATTACTATTACTTCTAATCTCTTACTGTAGTCACTTCTGATAGCATCCCAATGTCTATATTATGTTCTTAATAGGACTCTCCTGTGACCACTAGGAAAAAAACCCAAAGCCTGATTTTCCTTTCTTTTAACTGAAAGCCATGACTCCTTACACATCATGTGAATTTTACACCACTCAACACCAGTATGTACACAAAGGCTGGATTAGCAGTATGTGCACACATTTCAAATTGCTGGCTGCAGCTTTTCTCTGCTTCAACAGAGATCACATTAACAATTATTAGTCAGACACAGTGGGCAGCCTATTACATGTTAGGAAGGATCTGTCACTTAAATGGAGTGATGGCTACAAACACACATCTACAGCATTTATTAGCTCTAAGCTGCCATCCCAAGTGCTGGGGAACAGTTGAAATGAAAACACATGTCACTTCCTCAATCAGAATGAAAACTATTTCTTAAAGAAATGCAAATAAAATCCAACTTCAGTCATGACTTAAAGCCGAACAGTCCACAATTGTGATGCCACAAAAACTGAGAGGCAAATTAAATCTTAGCTGTGTACAACTGGGAAAAGTTTCTGGTCTGGAGGTCTGTGTATCAATAGGTTGCTTCAGCATCCAGCAGCTGGCCTGGCAGCTTTTGTACTGTGAGTAAAGTGCAAATTAACATCCCTGACAGGGACAGCTCATAAATAAAGCAATATTCTAGAAGTTAAAATAATTTTTGTCATGTGTTGAATCTTAGAAGTGCTACAGCAAAACACTCCAATGTCTGAATTTTCTAACCTTTTCCTGCTGAATTATAGAATGTGGGCTGTAAATATTTAACTGAGACAAAAGAAGCTCTAGATTGTAGTAAGAACAAAGTGTTACCTCCTCCATTAGCCTCATTCTATTTTCAAAGGTATTCCAAGGTTCATTGGGTGGCAGGAACAGGTTTTATTGTCAAACATAAAACCTTCCTGGGAATGATCAGTGAGAAACTATTGAGGTGAGAAAAGAACAATGGAACACAGAACAGAGCTCTAGCTTGAACCCTGAAGTCACACAGACCAGAGCAGCTGAAGTTACACTGAAGACCTGCATGACCCAGGGTGCTCTGTCTGTGCCTGTCCCCCAGCCCAGGATGTGTCACAGTGCCCTTGCTGCTTGCAGGCACCAAACCAACGATTTTCCAAGGCAGACAGAGGCAGCAACAGCTGAAAACAACAGACTAGGCAGCAGGGCTACTACTGCTGCAAAAACCAGATCACTCTAGTATTGGAAGCTTTTAATGTTTAGGCATCAAATACAGGTGAGTTAATTTACCTTCTAAATACGCCAAATACTGTGTAAATAAGGAAAGCTTTACAGCATTAATGTCTGCAGAGAGAAAATTTCAAAGTATTACATGATAAGATCACATAATAGGATAAAAGCACTAGCAGCAACATCCCTACTACCCTGTGGCAACTTTGCAGCCATTTCATTCAGGAAGCCTCACTGAACACAAATAATTCAGCTAGATTAAAGTAGAGCTATGGACAGCTACAAGTACATTTTGTTCAATTAACAGCAAAAATATGGAAACCACACATAGGGATTTTGAGTTCGAACTGTAATGCTTATTGCTTCCCATCTTCTTCCATAAACAGTATGACAGCAGAGCAGAGGAGTAACACAACTGAGCCATTTTCTTAACCAATTTTTAAACAACACTGATGTCTTAGAGGGCCTTTATGAAGTATGGTATTTTTACCACTTCTTTTGGACACAGTCAGATGCTCCATAAATTAGCAGGCCATAGCAGTTAATAGATTAGAACTCACCTGTACTCTTAAAAATGAGGGAACAGCTTCACTGGGGTTGGCACAGAAATTATGCTGTCTGGTCAGAAGAGTGTTTGGATGGTTAAGGGTGGAAGGAACATCCAGAGGTCACCCTGTCCAACCCTCACTGTTCAAGCAGGGTTACCCAGAGCCAGGTGGCTTTTGAATAACTCCAAGGATGGAGAGTCCATGACCTCCAGGGGGAATCTCATAGCAAATAAGTGGTTTGTGATGTTCAGAAGGAACCCTCTGGGTCCCATTCTTTGCCCACTGTCTCTCTAGTTGGGCCTCAGGACCCACTGAAAAGAGTCCAGCTCCACCTTCTTTGCACCCTCCCTTGTGGTAATTGGTTTCTGCACATAGCAAAAATAAAAAAAAAAAACCAAAACAAACCCAAGCCTTCTCCCCTGCAGGCTAAACTGGCCCAGCTTTCACAGCCTTTACTCATTGGAGACCTGCCCCACCCTTCACCATGTCTGCGGCTCTTGGCTCCACTCTCTCCAACACATCCACACCCCTCCTGGACCTCCAGGCTGAGCAGTGCTGAGCCAAGGGGCAGGATCCCCTCCTGGAGCAGCTGGCAGTGGTTTGCCTCCTGCAGCGCAGGAGAGCACTGCAGATGCCTTTGCTGCAAGGGCACACTGCCAGAATGGGAGCTGAACCTCAGTGAATCCCAGTGCCAAGACCTTCACAAGGTGCTCTGATGTGAGGGCAACACACAGCAGAGCAGGGAGGTTTCCACATGCCCCAGTACAGCACCACAGAGTGAAGAGACACAAAGCATTTCATGAGGTCACGTGCAATGTTTGCTCACCACAGCAATTTGGCTTCTGTTAGTGCTGAGGAAAACATCATTTCTACAGCAGAATCACAAACAATGTGTACTAAAAAAAAAATTAAGATGTTGAACAAAGGTATGTATTGCAACTCCTATCATTGGGATTAAAAGTTGGTTTCACTTCTGCACTTAACTCCATCAGCCCTGCATTCACCTACACTGCAGCTGAGCAGCACTCCTGCTCCACAAGAGCTATGACTGTACAAGACACAATTTTGATGCATCTCTTTTCAACTTGCTTTTCCTTTCCCAAATACATTGAGGATATTTCTGGAAGGATATTTGAACTGACACTGAAGAAGAAAATCCAGAGCAGCTACTACATGTGACACCTGGACTGTTGTGGAGGTTTTGGAGGTAACTTTGTTGTGGAATTATTTTCTTCTCCTTAATTTCCTTTAGTTACATGTTAAGTGATTCATCTAAGAAAACTTGTCCACAAATTTTAAGTTTTACTATGAAGAGTCACTTTGTATTTCAGTTCATTATTTATCAAGACATACAGAATGAATGAAATTACTTATACCACCTTTCTTTTGGGTCTCTCTCCTTACTCACTGGTCCCAAAATGGCTGTTCTTAATGCAAAATAAACATCCAAACGAAACCACTTAGCAATTGCTATGCCTGTAAACACAGGGGCATAACATTCTGTAATTCTGCACATGCCATAAGCAAATACTATTCCACACAGTTAATAGTATTCTACATGGTTATATTTATCCTTACATAACTGTGCAGCAGAACCCCAGCATCCCTTCCCATGTATTTTTAGAACTTAACATTCACTAAGAATAAAATGATGCACAGATGGATCCCTGGATTTCATTGCCTCACTAAACCCTTAAAATATCTGCTCATATTCAAGACCAGAAACATTTTTGGAAAAACAATTTTTTTGCTTAACAGAAAGAAATTTCTTACTCAGCTGTGATTGCTGCAAGAAATGTCTGATCTCACCACCCAAAATCAGTACATTTTGACAGAAAACTAGACATAAGTAAATCTTTGATCTTCTTGAATTAAACTATTTAACATTTCATGCAGATTTTTCCAAAGTCTATGAAGTTACATGAAGGTATTCATAGAACATTTGGCATTTAACTTCTATTTTGTTTATAGAAAAATTATCATCTATACTACAAATAACTAATTCCTCATGACAATTAAGAAAGCAAGGAATTAAAATGGGCTTACTAATAAGTCATCCACTTAAGAGTGAAAGTCTTAAATGCTGGGAAGGCTTTTAAAAATTTCATTTTCTTTGCTCCATATACATAATCACCCAACAGTCTAAACATGAATTTTGTTATATAGTCCCATTGCACAAAGGTCATCTCCTCCTCCTGAAGAAAAACGGTTTGGGAAAAAACTCAAGACCTAGAAAATTCATTAATTTTAGAATTTGATCCAGATTACACCATCCAGACTGTTATACAGACATCACACTGCTATGAAAAAAACATTTTGAGATAGTAAAAAATACCCTAGCAGTAGTTTACATAGACTGTTCTTTAGGAAATTACTCTGTACTACCACTGAATTCTTTCCTAAGGCTTGTTTGCAATTTGGTTTGAAAGAGATAACAGTTTATGCAAAGAGAACATGAAAAATGAATGAACTGCAGACTAAGAAAGTCTATAAAAGTCTATAATCTCTTGCTGGGTATATTACATCAGAGCATCCTTCTGGCATTTTCCCCTTCAGTTTATTAGCTCATAAAGAAAACCCACAGCCCTGGAAAAATGACAAAGGCAGAAAACACTGTGCTGTAGCAAAGTGAGATGGCACAGACACAGCTGGCCACAGCGAGTTTGAGACCCCTGTTGCACTGTCCTGTGGCATCCATATCCTCTGAAAAAATCCCTTTGCCCAGGATTTTTCTCCTGGGAAGCTGAGAGGCCTCAGAGAAAAAGGAAAACAATTCTTATCTCATTTGCTTCTCCTGTGTGGAATGTGTTTGGAGATTGTTTACCCACAGGTGATTGTTTTCTTGGCTTCTGGTGTCATTGGCCAATTATGGCCAAGCTGTGTCGAGACTCTGGAAAGAGTCAAGAGTTTTCATTATTATCTTTTAGCATGCAGTAAATATCTTTTCTGTATTCTTTTGTACAGTTAGTATAGCATTCTTTAACATAACATAGTATCATAAAGTAATAAATTAGCCTTCTGAGAACATGGAGTCAGATGCATCATTCCTGCCTTTGTGGGGGCATTCCCTGCAAACAGAATACTGTCTCTTTGCTTTCACAGCTTTCTAAATAAGAACATCTGTTTTGTAACTACAAAAGCAGCCTTCAAGCAACTCCTGTTTTCTGAAAGCAGCAGCAAGTCTCAAAAAAATCTTAAGCCAACCTGTTTTGCTGAAGGAACATGATAAAGAATATTTCTGCAAGAGTCCTTGACATTGGAGGGAACATAGCCATCCTGCAGCTGTATGAGCAGCTCTGGCTCCCCAGTGCCACACAACCGAAGCCACGCCGGGGCTGATGATTGAATGAATACTCTGAACATTTTCCCCTTGGCACCTGCTGTAAGACCATGCCCTTGTTTAGAGCTGACAGCAGTTTTAAATGCCAGCTGAGACACCTGAGCCTGTGCCCTGATGTCACTTTCCCTGTGACAGAAGCAGTTCCGCGGAGCTCCGGAGCAGGGCAGCGCGGGCAGAGGTGCCCGCAGCTCCGGCACCCGCAGCTCGGCACGGAGCTGTTCCTTAGGCACGACTCCCCCCCAGTGGTTGTTGTTCTCACTCACATGTGAGCTCAAAGGTGCCGCAGCTCCTCAGCCTGAGGAAAACCCAGTAGCACTCGGCAGTATTAAGGGTGATAAATCAAAAGGAGCGGTAAGAGGCTGTGAGAAGTGAAGTGGGATTTTGGATTAGCCAATCTGTGTTATGGATACACTGCACAGGAGCTCTGATGGAGCTCTCATTGTGCAGAAGCCTGCACAAAGGGAATCTAACACTAATTGCAGATCTGAATCACTCCTTTTTAATTGGAGTGGTTTTAATTACATATTCATTTTCTTTCACAGTTGAGAAAGCAAACTTCTTATTTTAAGAAGTGCTTTTTTGTTCACAAACAGGTGATTATCTTTGTTTTTCCTGTTTGCCAAGAGTAGTCCAATTACATACACAGTATTATTATAATGTGATCAACAATCCTCAAGACCATATGGTAAAACTATTCCTAATTGCTATGAAAATCCAGTAAAAGTTCAAAGTGTACCAAGTTTTGTGGCAGATATGCATTCTGACCACCCCAGAACGTCCCATGGATCCTATGGGAGGGGAACAAGACTTAGATACACAAGCACACCCCCCCTGTTACCTGCAAAGTTCAGACTTTGCAGTAGTGGCAGGTGTGTATGTGTATATACGTAAAACCAGACTGAAAAGAAATTCACTAGATAGGTAGAATAGTTTTCTAGTTTTCACTTATTTATATTCAGACACATTTTCTGTTTCCTTGGGGGTTTTTAGAGTGGTTCTTATGGACAGTTTCTACCACTGTACAACTACTTGCTTATGATAAAACTACCTTTTTCTCTTAAAATAGGAGAATTGAAGCACGAATGCACACAACAAGGACTTGCAAACCTCCATCTCCATTTCTGTCACATTTTGGCCTGAACTCCCTGCAGGTATTTTTGCATGACATTATGGTGTATTTTCTGTACATGGCTCGATCACTAGGAAGCCTCAGCTAGGTGCTTTTTATTTTTGATATTAAAAAGACAAGGATCACATCTAGAAATGAAGAGTGACACTTAATTCCCTCAGAATTAAGTGTGTTGAAATCCATACACACAGTAGCTCAAAGCATGCTGGCCTCACAGCTCACTACCTACCATGCTACACTTTAGAGAGCTACTGCCTACAGACCAGAGGAGCAAGGTCATCAGCAAACTTCTAACCATCCTATCTAAAGAAAGGAGAAGCAGAAACATGTTGAAAGTTATGGGTATGTCAGAACAGAGCTTGCTATTCACTTAAAATGTTTTACATCTTTGTGAACAGACTCTGTGCTTGCTCATCACCTACTCTCACACTGCACAAAGGGAAATTCTGAGCTCCTTGCCCCCAGAGCAATGCCTCCCTCACCTTCACTGGGGGGATAGACACTTCTGCATGCTATAGACAAATTCATCAGAAAACACATCCTCAAGGAACTTTGCTAGTGTTTTTTGGGGTTGGGGTGTTGGTAAATAGAACACTGCAGCAGCAGCAGCAGCTTTATGGGCTCTAAGGAAACTCTTCCTGCTCAGTGATAGTTTTCAGCATTTGTGAAAACCTCTCTCCTCTTACTGGCATGGCTTAAAACTGGGCAGCTGTTACAATCACAGGCCAGACTCCATACCATTTATGCCCAGTAAATAATGGAAATGATATTTAAATGCCACCAGAATAGAAACCAAAAGTCTCCAGTCTCTTGAAACCAAAGCAACCCCACAGACTTCTATACCAGCAAGTCCCACATATGGATGAGGGACTGGGGGATGAATAAGGTTTATTTCAGAGAGAGTGACACAGCTGCATAGATACTACTACAATAGCTTATGTCTGAATTGCCTTTTCAAAACTGCCTAGAACCATGAAGATGTCAATTATTAAGAAAAAATGAAAGACTGTATATGAATTGTATCTGGAAGATATGCAAGCCCACTCTCATCACTCCTGCATTCTCAGCACACACATGAAGGGCTATGAGAACCTTCAGTGTGCTGCTGATAGAAATTTAAAAAGAGGTGCCAATACTGGCAGCACCAGTGGGACTGCCACTGCTGGTCAGGGAAAAGGGCTGCAACTCCTCAGCTCTGGCTGTTCTGCAGGGGCAGTAGGTTATTGTTTATGTAGCTCATTTCAGAGCATTATTTCCTATACAGTAAGGTTTGCATCTGCATATATCTTGTGCCTTTACACAGCTTTTAGACAAGACAAGCTGAAAATAATTAGCACAATCTTAATTTTAAGCAACTATTTCCTGAGCACTAAGCTGATTTCCCCAACATACTGCTTTACTAACATGCTACTTCAGTTAGCAAATATGTAAACTTCTGCATCACCAATGTAGTTAATTTTATCTTACCTTTTTATTTTGCAATGTGAAATATTTGGCCATTAATTCAGGAAGGACAGAAGTATAATTAGGAGGGAAATTACTGCAGTCAGTTTCACTGTTACACCACCTACACTGGAAGTTCTCTATCAGGCTCTGTATTATGAATGATCCTTCTAGCAAAGACATTTCTCCTCATCTTCTTTCTACAAGGAATAATTTTCAATGTCAGGTTTCACTCTGGCAAAAATTATCTAAATCTTTGGTAAGGCTTTTAAATCTATGTAATTTAGTATCACCATTAGTATGCAAAGACATAAAAGAACCTATCAGACTAAATACCTCATCTCATTTTCCTTAAATTCTACAGCCTTTTCTTTTAGATCTTCCCCCAGATTCCAAGCCCCAAATCCGAAAGGGAAGTAGGCCACAGTTTTTCTGAGAAAATATTGCTTATTTTTAATATAATTTAGAAACGAATACCTTAACAAAAGTGTTTTCAACCAGCACTTACCTTAACAGGCAGTCATTTATTTTCACAGCCTATCTACTCATCAACTTTTGTACAAAACAGACAAGTGGTGCAGAATACTATAAAGAAAATGTAATAGTAAGTGTATTTATTCTCAGATCCTTGCTTACAAGATCATAATGCACAGTTTGGAGATAATCAAAAACATTTTTACCCAACCATTTGATATTGTCAATGGATTCAGCCAGCAGCCAGAGAAGTCCATACGTACCCAGACCACCACAGCACTCAGCAAAACTTCTACAAATGCCTTCCTCAGGTGACTGAGACACTAAGAACACATTTTTCAGATATGCTTACCAGCATCTATTCTCCAAAACTGTATGGCTTTAATTTCCATCACATATTCCACATTTCATTGCAGTAGAGAACCTTCAGCCACACCCTACCATTGCTGAATTGCTTCACCTAACCCAGGCTGGTAGGCATGGATTACTTTTACAGATGTAACTGTTTGTGTATGAGTCACTGAATATGTATTGCTACTTTTCTTGGAAAAATAAAAAAAATAATAATATTTTACCAAAAACCTGAATCAGAGAGAAACAGCAATTCTGTATCCCCTGTTTGTTTCCAACACTGAAGGCCCTTTTTTAAAATGAACACAAGACTTGAGATTTACATTTGCAACACTTCTGTACAATTTGCAGGGCCAGAGTTGACCAGGACATCACTGAGACAAATAGGAAGAATTGAGAGATGCAGTTTTTGAGCTTCACATTAAACAGTAAATAGAAACAGTATTAAAATGTTACAGGTGAACTTACCTCCTGCAGAGCCTAGCCTATAT
The DNA here is from genome assembly GCF_901933205.1 of Camarhynchus parvulus. Classification (NCBI taxonomy): domain Eukaryota; kingdom Metazoa; phylum Chordata; class Aves; order Passeriformes; family Thraupidae; genus Camarhynchus; species Camarhynchus parvulus. Next base: position 5,634,322 of record NC_044580.1, read on the forward strand.
AAAACACATAAGGAATGCAACTAGTTGCAAGGATAGATTTCAAAACCACTATTATTTTAAAATAAATGTGTTATTTTAGCCTTTTTATTCTCACTAGCCATGTTTTAACCAAAAATAATGGGATTTAATAAGAAAGAAGGCATGCACATGGCTCACATTAGACACTTTGACAAACCTTCCTACAGGCAGACAGCAAAGGACAATTTCTCCAACAGGCTGCTTTGCAGTATAGAATTGCCAATTTTCCAACAGCATCACTTTCTCATCTCACTTATGAAACAACAACAGAGCAAAAGCTGGGTTTTTTTTTTTTTTTATTTAGATAGAAAGGCATAACTCTATGCTCTTTAAAGACAGAAGAGCAGAAAGATGTAATCTGGGTCACTACAGTACAATCACTACAGGACAGCTACACCCTACAGCCCACTGGACTCAGGATGCCCAGGACACAAAGTAACACCATGTCCATGCAGTGTAATGCCAGGGTGCCTCAAGTGTGACTCCTTCTGTAGTGTTTCACATGGTCCTGGTTTTGGCTGGGATGGACCCAAATTTCTCCTTAGTAGGTGGTACTGTGCTGTGCTTTGAACTCCATTACATCACTGTTGATAGCACTGATGTTTTTGTTTAGCCAAGTAGTGCTTACCCTAGGCCAAGGACTTTCCAGTGACTCATGCTCTGCTAGTGAGTGAGATAAACCATAAGGAGGAATAGGACCAATAGTAACTGCATCCTCTGGGCTAAGTCATGCCTGAGAAACAAAACTTACTTGTAAGTAGAAGTACAGAAAGGAAACATCAGGGTTATGCACTGCTTCCCAGCATTTAAAAAAAAATATTTTAGAACTTATTTTCCCTGATCAAATGGTACTAGTTAGCCATGGAATACTCCAAAGAGGTAATAGGATTCTATAGGAATAACTTTAAAATAGTAGAGCTATACTATCTGTAAATCTACATGCTAGAACACTACCAAGGTTTTTGGAAGATTAGGTGTCACAGGTAAATTAGCCCAACACAATGAGCCAGGAGAGAAATCTACCCCTCCCAGCTGAATTGAGTAATTCCAATGGATCCACACTGGAGTTCATCATTTCAGAAGTCCTGCTTGCTGTAGATAGCTCCAACTCACTCCAAAAAGGAGTTCTACTACACGTATGAACATATGGCAGAACCCAGCTGTCTACTTACACAGAAAAAATATAATCAAAATTGTGTCAGGTACACATAAATGCATTTCAGAAATAATAAGGTACTACAATCATCTTTATTATTTTAAAAACGGTTTTATTCTGTATATTTAGAAACGTGTAATTTTAATAACTGCAGAGAAAAAAAAAAATCAGCCACACCTGAATAGCTAATAACTCATTAACAGAATGCAGTGGTATATTATCTAAACAGTAGTAGTGCCATTGTGCCGTAATAAATTGTCTATTAGTAAAAAAATACATTTCAGGGCACATAGTACAGCATCCTTATGACAAATTACAGTAGGGATACTTTTCAAGAATTTAATCAAAGTAGAGAATTCCGAGTTATATTCTTTAAATGCAGCACTTTAAAAGGTAACAACTTTGTGCATTTTTAAAAAATGTCCTCGTTCGTATATTGTAGAAATGCTGCTTTATTGCTGCAGATGTCAAAGTTCAAGGCTCAAAAGGTATGAGAATACAAAGATATCCTTAAGAAACTTCATTTGTTTTTATATATATTTATATATATAAAAAGGTAAAGCTTATAAAAGTTAATTTACAAACCAAAAACAAAAGTGGTATGCACGCATTATATACAAGCGGTCTATAACATCTATAAATTTTCAAATGCATAGCAGAAAACATACCATCATTTTCTTCTGGTTCTCTTCTGGCTGATGAACACAAACAACGCTCCTTCTCTAAACCAAACTCACAATTTTTTTGTTGTTGTTCCCCCCCACCCCAGTCTCTCATGATATAATATCTAAGTAAGCACAAAAGCCATACAAACTTAATACAGAGAACTATGAGAGCTAAGACTATTAAAAACATGAGGGTAAGGCATCCCTGCTGGTTAATAGGTCTGTAATAATGTGGTTAATTTACAAATCCACAGAGGCATCTGAACCATAGTCATCCCACATGCTTTTCCCCCTCCCCCCTGTTCTCAGGACAATGTTTCCATATACAGCAAGTAGGTGTGTTTGCATTACCTCTTAGCAGAGGAAAACATCTAAACTGTGCTAGCCCAAGCTGACTGCCATTTCCTTGGACATGTACACCAAAAGTCATTTAAAAACCAGAGACCAAAAGGTAGTCTTGTGAGTTAAAAACACACAGTCGCAAAAATGCAGGCCAAAGTCTGTGGTTTTGACACTGGAGTATGAAACAAATTTAGTTCCTCTGTGTATAGTTTCATTGGTACTTTCAGATAACAACAAAATACTAGTTGTGTCCTTTAACAAAGAAAAGGGAAAAAAAAGAAACAACAAAAAAGAAACAAAAACCCAACACAAAAGAACAACCAAACCAAAGCATACAGAACCTGCAAAACCCCACCTTGTTCCCCCTGTACACTCCCTGCTTGTGGCATGTATTGTGACCATGGTTCAAAGAGTGTACTTGCTAATTCATTGTTAGTTAAAGCAAGATGCTTAAACACTAAGATCCATTATCACTTATAGAACAGTTAATACTTGATAGAGTGGTTCAGTTTATATGTAAGGTCCATCTCAGTTTCATATTATTTACTCAGTCAGCTAACTTAATATTTAGAAGTGGTCAATTAGGACTGAGACACAGTTTGCTCCAACAAGATAGTTTGGATCCCCGGGAAGAGACTTGTTCTGCCAGGTTTTGGGGTCACCTGTGGGAGGAAAACACAATGCTGGTGTTTAGTATCTGCTGTCACACAGTGCACATCTTGAAACAACCAAGCTTTTGGACAGGAGCTTTTAAGTTCTGAAGCAACACCTCTTTCGGTTTTTTGGTTTTTTTTTTCTTTGTTCCTGTTTTGTTTGATGGTTTAAAAAACCCTGCAGTTTGCATGTTATTAATAAAAAAATATCCTTCATTTTCATATAACATAGAATAAGGTCAGTTATTCAAAACATATGCTGTAGCATTCAGGAACTGGTATATATCACTCATACTACTCTACAGCACCAACACAGTGCTTTCCATTTGAGACTTATTAACAGTGAATCAGGTGTTCACTGCCTCCTTCCTAAACTGCCATTGACAAAAAAAAAAAAGAAAAAAAAGAAGAAAAAAGAAATTTTAGAAGCTAATGTGGGTAAGATGCATTTGAAGTGTCTTGAGACAGTTCTGAGCACAGATGAGGCAAATCAGAAGTCATGTTGTAACTAAGCACTATGACACATTGGTAGTTTTATTTTCTATGATGAAAATAATTGTAGACAGGATTGTAGTCATTTTGCAGCTACATCCAGTATATGTGTTTAAAAGCCTGAAACACTAAGAGTATTCCAGTTAATTGGTACATAAAAATCTTTACAACAGAGCTTATCTACCCATGATCAAAGGTTCTGGGTAAGAATCTCTTACAGCAGGTCATCAGCTGCCATCTCACCAGACCAAAGGTTACATTCCCTCTGCACAGTCAATCGTCTCTTAATTGGAGACAGTATTCTTCATTTACCCACCTACAATCACTACCAAGTGTTGCCACTACACAAAAGGTGTGACCATCCCACTATGGTAGAAAGTGAAAAATGCACTGAAGTTCTCTTAAGCCTTTCAGGTAAATGACATTAAATAGCTTGGCCAAATAAATCTGCCTTGAGGAGAAATGTGTAACAAGCTAATAAACCCAACCACACACCTGAGCAAACACCTGAGACTTCAGTATTAAGTGAGAATAATACAAATTCCACATAATTTTCTTGAACTCATGAAAACAAAATGAAGTACACAATGCACTGAGTGATGGCAACATCTAACGTAGTGACAAAGAATAGAAGTGGCCAGTGTACAGTCAGAGAACACAAACAAATTTACTGCAACCAGCTGAGACTGCTTATTTCAGTCAAAAACCTCAAAAATGCTGGAGAATTTTTCCTTTTATAGATTGAGGAAATTCCATTCCAAACTCATATGACCAAATGTATTAAAAGGGCAGAAGAGGACTGTAAGACGGTCGGGTCCTAGTCTTGCACATGAGACAGGCAGACTTGTTTCCAACCTTTCCTTCTAAATCCATAGTAAGGATACATAGCTATTGAGGATGTTTTTCCCATATTTTCCCATACAACTGCTTTGAAAAGGAAAATAAAGAGATCACTCAGTATTTTTTATGTTCTAATCAATGTGGCCATAAAAGGCAAATTTTTTCCCAGTCAGCTTTAATACCAGAATCAGTTAAGCCTTTGCAGGGGTTTAACAGTAAAATACCAATGTATGAGGCTTAAATGTGGCAGAAAGGATGTTAGTAAGTGCAAATGAATGTCACTTTTAGGACAGAACATGGATACATTGAGAAAAGATGAGGTAGAGCAGACGACTGAAGAGAGAAAAACCCCACAATTGTAGAAATTGTTATAATAAAGCCACCCCAAGAATCAGAGTCCCATAACCAACTAATTTAGAAAGAGAGAAAACAATTATTTATTTAAGACACAGTATGGTCTACTTACATATCATAAGACAGAATTGCCTAATTTTTAAGTTTGTCTCAAAAGAGCAATGTTATGATATACATCCCATTTCAGATTAACAGAATGTGGTGTTATATTTACAGTACAGAAAGTGTTAGGGTTTAAATATACACGCTCTTGCTTTCACCCACACATGCACGCACACACACATCCCACTTTGGAAAGGGAGGAAAATGTCTCAGTAACTTCAGTTATTGTTTAGATCATTTGAGTCCTCTCCCTTCACTTCAAGTAAGTTCATGAACAGGTGCTATTAGTTACAAAGGAAGTGCTGTGTTGGTTTTGTACATAGTTGTCATATCTTTTGGGACCCTATCGTTTATGAGCCCGTGTTTTAACACGGCCATGTCTACACACATTGTTAAATAGATGCATGCAACACATGCATAGAATAGCTTATAAAAAAACAACTAAAAATTATTGCCATTAATACCTCTAGATTATTGATTCCCCATGAAGGGGATTGATGCTTTAATCTTTCAAAGCATCAGTGCTTTGGTGTTGACAGTGATAGATACATTAGTGACAGAGGATATGCATACATGGTGGCTTAAATGCTGTATACAGAAATACATTTTTCACTCAGTACTCAGATCACATGTGCACATTAATGGCTTGAATCTTCCACCATAAATTTTGAAAGTAGCTGAATAAAATCTTAAGACTTTTTCCCCAGATGTGCAAACATTTCTTTATAAATCTCTGTAACCTCACAACCGTTTCATGAAATTGCTTGAAACTTGCCCAGAATTCTCAATTAGGCTCCTCACTGACAATTCCAGCTAATACATTCTCTCCCTCATACCAGAAAGCCACAGTGAGGTAAAAATGAACAGGTAAATAAAATTGCAACCTAGTTGCAACTTTTACTATCAACCAGAGACTTCTGGATAAAGGCAGTAGAGGAGAGATAGGTAGGAGCAAGCAAGAAAAGGCTTTTGGAAAACCAGCTACATTAGAATAAACTGTAAATGCTTTTACTGCACACTATAGTTTTCGTAAATGACCGAATTGTTAGCATCAACTTGCACACATGGAAACAGTTAACAAGCGTTAAATCATGATTTATGAGCATGCAGATTGTTAAGATTTGCCAGAGTCCTATATGGTTAATTAAGCAACAGACAAACACCAGTTATGTTACAAAGGCCTATCAGAGGTACATATTCATTTCCTCTCAATTTTAGTGCGACTATCATTTCAAGTGTATTCAGCTGCAGCAGTCCTCAAGAAAGAAGACAGAATAGAAAAATACGGTAATATTGAATAGACTGGAGATATTACTCTTTTTCTGCTATCATGGTTCTAGCTATGAATTTGCACCATGAGTAAATGTAAGAAAGACATTTGTAATGAAAGTGAAATGGGAGAGTTTGACACAAATACAATGATTGAGTTTTTATATTACACAGCATCACCTTTAGCCAAAATAACTTAAATTATACGATAGCACCCAAAAGCCCCAAAAGGACAGAGGGAGGACAGCATACCCGACGAGGAGTCGGAGGATTTTAGAGCAAAAGACCAACCATCAGGGGTCATAGACGCACAGTGTGGCAGGCGCAGCTCCACTGGCTTCAGGAATTTTAGTCCATGAGGCCCACACATTACCAAGGGGCTAAGAAGTGTTTCACCTGGAGTTAAGAGAAAGAAAAATCTCTGGAAAATACTGACTTGTGACATACATTCAAAGTATTACACAGTTACACTGCAGAGCTACTCAGTAACTCAATTTAGAGAAAAATACGAACATTTAGATCTGTTGGTAAAGAAAAGCACAAGATTGTTCCTCACTTAAGTGACTTTTCAATAGAACACACTACAATCTCAAAATGAAAACTGTTGAAGCTTATTAAGGTTATTTCATAGTCTGTTTTGTTCTTGTTAGAAAATAATTGTATTAAATAACAGAACAACGTACGGTTCCAGCTGTTACCTTTCTCTTTATCCAAAGGTGGAAGTATACTGTTGTCTCTGCAGACTTTGAAATATATTTCTTGCTCTATTCCCTCTGGAATGGCTCCTTGTGGTATAATAATACTAACTCCAGTCTCTATGGAGCTTAATACACCACCATTGCTGTTAAATACACCTCTTGCTGTGGCTACAACAGTATGTCCATCTTCCTCCTCCTCATCCTCAAGTGCTGTAGGGCTGAAAAGACAGAAAGCCTAGCAGTTTTATCAATATTTCCTTCCTGAAACTCTATGGCGAAAAAGCCAACTCTGCCCAAAAAAACCCCAAAACAAAGAAAGAAATCCCCCAACAAACAAAAAACCACCAAATCTCACAAGCTCTGAAAACATTCAGCAATTAGTTAAGCAAGAATTCAGACCATCTGAATCTTATGTTACCAACTGCCTGCTTCTGGCATTATACAGAAAGAGCTTACCCCAGCTACAGATTCAGCTTCCTAAAGGTAAATGCAACTAACAACAGAAAGTTTATTTTTTAGCCCAAAACCCCATTCTGACTTAAATACCAGAATAACTAACAATTTTTATTCAAGTAACACTGAACCCTTCTACTTAGATATAGAAAGTAAAGTTTGTAAAAATTAAAAAAAAAAAATTACACACGTTTTTCCAGGTTGCCAGGATATAACCGAAGAGAAATGTATAACTTAAAAGGTATCTTGATGAAGTTTTCACAACAGTCTCAAAAGAATTTCACTCAAAGAATCAGTAACTCCAAAATGTAGCAGTCTACAGAACTACCTAGCATAAAACATTTCTCAGGTGCTTAACATCACATAGGACAAACAGCAAAATTTTAAGTCTGGTTCACACATTATTATTATCCTGAAATAAAATATTAATAAAACACTGCTCTGCAAAAGCAAATAGCTGAAGATATCGGTATCTGTTGCTCTTGACATAGTTCTTATACATTAAAGCATATTAGACAAGCACGAGCTGCCATTAAGCAGCTGCTGGTTTGTCTCACAGTAAAGAGCACCAATATGAAACTGCAGAAGTTACTTTCTCTTTTCACAAGTATTTTTAAAGTATCCCTTACTCATGTGTCCCATGAGGTCTCTCTAAGCACACAATGAATACACTTTGGTGCAACAGCTATCTTTAGAAATTAATTCCTTTTCTGGACATAGATTGCCAGGACAAGTTATTACTATCTACCAGAAAATTTATAATTTAGTATGAGAAATAGGAAGTAAAAGCCATGCCACTTTCTAATAACAGAATGCAAGACAGTACAGGGACATAGAACACATTGTAATATCTATCCTTTGGCAGAAATTAGAATCATAGCATCAATCTTTCAACTATTACATCAACAGAAATTGGAAGTAGAATAAAAAAAGCTGTATTTTTCACAGGTGACCTATAGATGCACAAGTGGAAAGAGAAGGAGCAGCAGCTCACCTTACAGGAATGGCTTTAGGCACAGCATTGACATTATTTGGTTGATATTTAGGCTTGTCGACCTGTACAGCATAGGTGTCCATTCCACTCTCAAAGTCGGGGGGCTGCGATGAGCTGTGTGCTTTCAAAATTGGTTGAGGAGAATTTGAAGATTTTGATGGCAACTCTGGTTTATGCTGAGCTTCATTTGGCAAGAGATTGTGGTTGAATTTGGGACTTTCAAACTTGCGCTCAAAGGGCCGCGCGGCGCTTGTGTAGGGTTTGGTTGAGAAGCGGTTGTAGGAAGGAGTGACTGGTTTCTGAATCTGCTCAGTTCCATTCACAGGGCCTTTGTCAGGGAAGCTTTTCTGAGGGTAAAAAGTGGACTGCACAGTGTCCTCTCTAGAGGATCTGAAAATTGCTGACTTATTCTGAGGTGGAGGAGGGTCAGACACAGAGTTAACTGCAATGAAAATGAAAATACTTGAACTTGTTAGTAACCAGAAATATCTAAAGGCATAAAAACACATGTTAGTCAATTCTTAATCTTCAGTATAAAATATACACAGGTTCAGCTTTGCTCTCTTAGATCATTTGTCCTCCTCTTGCCTTTTGCATGTTATCTAACATTTCATTAAACATGTTGGAGACAACAGTATGGCCTTTCAATAAAAAGGTTAAGACTCATTTATATCATGATCAAACCCCCAGAAAACCAGTCCTGAAATACCATTGTGTACTTGCACAAACCAGAAAATTCAATTGAGCTAGGCAACTCCCTCAATGTGAAAGTGAAAACAACTTTTTCTTTTGTTTTTAGAAGCCTTCAACTATTACTCATGTCAGAAGAATTCTGGTCCAAAGCACAGGGAGTTTTACTTCATCTTTACTGAGACAGTACGGGTACTAACACCTGGAAGCTACATGATTTCAGACAGAATCACAAAATTTCATAAAACTTAATCTCACTACAGTAAAAAACTATTTTCAGTAATAATTACTCCACATTTCAGTTAGAGAACAAAATAGCTACACGTGTAGAGCTGCTGAAGCAACCCCACAAGCACCTGAGAAGCAATGGCTGTTCCCACAAAGGTGAGCTTTGTAACTGCTCACCTTCAGAAAGTGCAGGCTTGTGGTGTGCTGGGAGAGACAGGACAGGGCTATTAATTGACTGTGGCTGTGTGTACTGGACTGAAGGAGCAGGAGGAGGAGTTGTAACTTGAGGGATTGGCTCATAGCGTTTTTCACCAACAGGTCTATCCATTGATTCCGTATCAGTTGGTTTCCCCCTGTTGAAATAGAATTAAAAAACAAGCATTTGACTGATCGGTTTCCTCACAGCTCCCGCATTCACTGCTATTTTTTGTCTTCTATGATCACCTGATTTCCATCTTTTCCTATAAACATTAAAACATTATTTTCTTGAATAGCCTGTCTCAAGTATAAAAACATTTATTGATAAGCACAAGAGATTCAGACAACATTGACCTTTAGAAGATTAGTAACACAAACCAAGGCAAACGAAAGGCAGATGACATTTCAGGTGTATTTGCGCAATTGCCTACTAGATAGTAATTTTTCAAATTCATTTGGAGTAATTTCAATGAAAGAGTGTTCTCTAATTTCATGGGTTTTCAAAAGAAAAATGTAAATCCACTTCTTTTTGGGGATGTTTTGGAAAAGCATAATTAGCCAACAGGACAATGGATTCTAGTATAACTTTAAATACACCTAGTATTTGAACAATGCCATCTTAATTAGAAATGTAATCAGCTTAAGCTTCACTAGCTTTATGTGCATAGCATATTTTAACTTTAAAACCTTATTTTCACAACATTTTTCTTATGCTAGAAATGTTTATCCACAGGTTTACTTCAGAAAATGATTGATTTCACAAACACCTGTAATTTTGGGCCGCAATATATTTATTGCGCTTACTTCCAGAATTTGTGTGTTTCAAATTTTAAGTGCACATAATGCCTGTGATGAAATGTAACAGTGAGAGGACACCTGAAAACATCCTCACATCAACAACAGTCTTACCACTTGATGTTCCTTTTCAAGTAGTCATAGCTAGTGTAAGAGCCAAGAAATCTAGGTGATGGCAAAGCAAACAGCAATAGAAGAATGAAAGAAAATAGTCATTCTATCTTGAGCATATTATTTCTTTACACTCTATGTTAGTCCTAGCAGCTGTCATATGACAAGGTTGTTGAAACAGACACACTATTCACAGAGAAGTTCCTGACAAAACCTTTACCATATGCATGTGCACAATGATCACATATTCAATATGAGATCTGGTCAGTGAATTAGGAGGTAGTAAAGATCTTGGATTGGTAGATATTAAAAGTAACAATGAGAGTACACTAAGGCATCTGTTACAATCTGTATAAACAAAGTTATTCAATACATCAAAAGAAATGAACAACCTCACACATGGTCTATTTTGAAACAACAACTTCAGTCAGAGCATTCACAGAATGACTGTACTTTTGTATTGTACTGCAGATATGTACTGAGGGCACATTCATAGCAACTGCTTCTCCAGCACTGTCAGTTCATCCAAGAGCCCACTTCATAAAATGCTTCTGGTTGTGTTTAACAGGATCTAAAAGGACATCTTAGAACTGTTCACAAATACTAGGAGAGACAGAGAACCAAAAGTATACTGATGGCTTCCCTTGATTTTTAACATTTACCTTGCTTTCATGTAGCAAGAAAATACATGGTACATGAGGGCAGCTTTCCCTCATTCCTTCACTTTCTGTATGCTCTAACATATCTAACAGGCAACAACTCTAGACACCAACCATCTTGGTGCTTCAGAGGAGTAGGCTATGAAACTAGGAAAAGACTGGTAACTTTTGAGAGTCTGCTTGATCACCACATGAATGAGAAGATCAGTGATCTAAACAGCATTTGTACAAACATCTCTCTAAAACCAGAGCTGCAAAGAAGAGATTATTTTAGATCTGTCTCAAAGCTTCCATTCACACTGATTTTATCTAAAGCCATTTATCCAGTGACAGGAGTCATTACTGCACGCTCCCTCCCTGTTGCCTTTATTCCAGGTGGGTAGCAGCTGCTCCCTCAGAGAAGCGCCCACCTGAAATCACTGCTTCCCAGAGGGAGACAGGAACCAGGGAGGCAGCCCTGTGAAAGCCCACAGGAAAAACCCAACACTGCACACTGATCAGAACTGCATGGCAGCGTCCCAGGGAATGAATAAATGGGGAAGGGTCTTCCTTTTGATGAAGGGAGGAGAGCACAAAGCTGTGTTTAGTGTGAAGCACATTCTGACACAGGCTCCTGAGCAAGGGTCTGGCACAATCCCATCCCCACTGCTCAGAACCTGTCTGCAGGCAAAGTGATCCACAGCACAGTGATCCCTTACAGCTTCTAAGCGTGTAAATGAAGTTCCCCTAATTATTGATAGGCTGGGTTTTAACCCATTTCCCACCTCATCTTCATTACAAAAGTGTTACTTTAATTTGAAAGGAAGCAGAAATGAACCAGTGGGACCCAGCCTATGGGTGCAACAGCAACCACTTTGCTGACATTCAACAGACTCCAGCTCACAGACGCTCAGCAGTCTGGATGTGCTCCTCACTGCCTCCTCAGCTGAGGCTGCAGCTGCTCATGTGAGTACTCTTAACCTTACTCAGTACAGAAACCTGCAGTTACCTCACTCTGCAGCACGTCAAACTAAAGCAGGTAACTACACTGAACCAAGCAGCAACAAATCCACTACTCAGCCACATGGATATCTGCCTCAAATTGCTTCAATTAGATCCACTGAAACACATCCATTTACAAGTTCTACTATTTTCTCACATCAAGAGAAACTATCCCTTATTCTACAGTTCCTGACAACTGTAACATGCAGATATGGCATTATCCCTATAAAGCAGCTTTAGCAATGGCATAAATTTCCTAAATTATGAAAATAAACCCCCAGCAAAATAAAAGAGTAAAACAATTTGTAGTGGAAAAAATACGTACTGTCACCATACTTACTCAGTGGCAAAGAACTTTATGTAATTTGATGTTTCACGTTAATATTTAACTCTAAGAAAGTTGTAGCTATTGCTCATGAATAAATAAAATCTGTCCTCTGTACCCAGAATACATTATACGGATTATTCAGAAGCAAGAGATTGCATAATCAACAGTTCCTGTATAATCCAAATTTAGTCCTGTTTATTTTTAGAAGAGTTTATTCACAGAGTAGCAATTACCATAGAAATTCATGGGAAAAAAGATTAATACTGAGCAAGTAACAGGAACAATGTGGAAGCTGGTGAAAGGAGAGTCCTAAACATGAATGCTTTCTCAAGACAGCAGTTGGTTTGTGTTTCCACACAAGGACACTGCAGTGTACTAGTGCCAGTACTGTCCAACTGAGCAGAAGCCTTGTTTATCTCTTTCCACTTACATTAATATTTTAGTATTTGTCTATTTGCACAGGACTATCTTGGGTAAATTTTCTTTCCCATGTCTGTCCCTTCCTGTTAAGGGTTACATTCTTTCACAAAGCAAAAACACAACACATGTTTGTCCCATATGATACATGAAATTGTCAGCCTTAAAAGCAGTATTACCTTACTCCTCTCTGTGGCACGAAGAGGTGACCTTCCCATATGTACAAGCCCTGAAGTTACAGACTAACTCACCAGCAAAACACAACCACAACTGAGCAGCCAAAGAATACGTGTCACAGCAGACAGAAGCAGTAGGTAGAAAAATGGAAAAATCTCTCTCAACCATGAGCTGTTCTGCACCAAAAATTCAATAGTCGTGTCTGTCTCTCATGCTTTTCACTATGACAACACTGCAGAATAACAAATGTACAAGGAAAGCTTTCGACGCTCTCCATCTGAAGAATTTTACAATCCTCACAATTACACTTCTCCCAAAGCATGACTTGGATTTTCAATAGCAACACAGTCCATGCCTACAGACCAAAAAGGATTATCTGTAGGTAACACTGAGTTTTGTATGTGACAGTGGAATTTTGAAAGTTACTGCTATGAGACCAGTCAGGACAGTTTTCTTAGGTCTGTGCCTATGGTGCCCAGAGAGCAGAACAGCCAAGCCCTCATCTTTCTAACAGAAGACACTGGGCAACTGAAAAGGAAGGATAAGAAGCCCCCTTGCCTGAGAATCAGAACTAATTACAGATATCCAATACAGACATCACTTGGAAAAAAAAAAAAGTGAAATCTTTAAAATCTATCAAGCTTTTTGGAGTATTCCAACCTTCTCAGGTCACAAAGACAGACACTGAAAGGTCACAGACATTACAAAACTTCAGCTAACTAGTTAATTATTTCATTCTAAAAATCTCATTTACATTAAAACTGCCAGATTTTCAGCTTGACCTGAATAGTCCACGTTTCAAGCAGGAATACAACCAAAGCCTTCAAAAAATCACCCAATTTTCAGGCTGCATCCAGCAAGCCAAGGTAGCTTTTTACAGTAACATCTAAAAACATCTTGTTACAGGTTCAAAACAAATCTACAGAATCAAAACAAATTTAGGTAACTGTGGAGAGTATTCAAAAAGTTTGTCTAAGTATCCTCCAAAACAGCCAGCTCTTCACCTGCACTAAATTTGTGTATGAGCTTTCACACAATTTCTGTATCAAAATGTTCCAAATCAAGGAAGCAAAACAATACAGGAAACAGATGTTTCCATCAACAGATTAAATTCTGGCCTCAGCAATATTCCCTAAAGGCTCAGTTTCCTAATGTCAAAAATGGCTAAAGTGCACAAGAACAAATGCATGCAGAACTGGAATAAATCAAAACCTTTGTTTTGAAAGATGTGTAAGCATTACTGTATTAGACTAAGAAAATACTTGGTTATGTCCTGCTTATGATCATAAACAGAACACAATCCATGATCTTGATGAGGCAATTGATTTACTTCCCCCAGCAAGTCCATGGTGACTCCAAATTAAGTGGGAGTGTTGATTTGCTGGAGGGTAGGAAAGCTCTGCAGAGGGATCTGGACAGGCTGGATCAGTGGGCTGAGCAAACTGTGCCAGGTTCCGCAAGGTCCAGGGCTGGGTCCTGCCCTTGGCTCACACCAACCCCTGCAGTGCCCCAGGCTGGTGCAGAGGGGCTGGGAAGCTGCAAAAGGCCCTGGGGGTGCTGGTCAACAGCAGCTGCACATGAGCCAGGTGTGCCCAGGTGGCCAAGAAGGCCAATGGCACCTGGCCTGTGGCAGCCATGGTGTGTCCAGCAGGACCAGGGCAGTGACTGACCCACAGCACCGGGCACTGCTGAGCCCACACCTTGGGGGCTGTGTCCAGTTCTGGGCCCCTCACTGCAAGAGGGGCACTGAGCAGGTCCAGAAAAGGGCAACAGGACTGGGGAAGGGTCTGGAGCACAAGTCTTGTGAGCTGCAGCAGAGGGAGCCTGGGGGGCTCAGCCTGAAGAAGGCTCAGAAGAGACATTATCAGTCTACAACCCACTGAAAGGAGATTGTAGCCAGGTGGGGATCAGTCTCTTCTCCCAGGTAAGAAGTGACAGGACAAGAAGTGACCTCAAATTGCACCAGGGGAGTTTACGTTGGATATAGGGAAATGTTTCTCTACTGAAAGGGTTATGAGACATTGGAACAGGCTGCCCAGAAGTCATGGAGTCACCATCCCTGGAGGTGAAAAGATGTGTAGATGTGGCGCTTAGGGACTGATTTAAGTGATGGACCTGGCAGTGCTGGGTTATGGTTGGGCTTGACCTTAGTGGTCTTTTCCAACCTAAACAATTCTATGATTGTAAGTAAAAGTAACATGAAGGCCCTGATACCTGCAGAAATGATTAATTTACCAAAATAAAATGTTATAGAGGTATGTGTTTGTAAACTAAAGCTACACCTAAACAGAAACTTCAGACTTCATAAATACAAAAGCTCATTTCTGCACCACAGGTTCCTGAACTCCACTGAACACAGGCAGAATTTCTGGTTTAGTCCTAGATGCCCCCCTCCTTTTTCAAATTAAAAAAAACCCAAGAACCCAAACTTACTTAGAATAATTGCTGAAATTGAGCTGATTCTGTGAATGGATTGGTTTGGTGGGCTCAGAGTGATGGCTGGCAGGAACCTGTGCCGATGGCTTGTTTTCAAAACTCCTGCGATCGAAGTAGGAGAGCTGCTTGCGGTAATACTCCTCATCCTCCTCGGGGTCGTAGTGGTTGGAACGCACAATATCTTCAGGTGGCTTCACTTGAGGTCTCTGTGGTTCTGGGGCCCTACCCAAGAACAGTAATACACAGTTGCCTTGCCCAGTTGAACAAGCATAGTGCCCAAATTACAATTCTATTTTATAACCTAGCTAGTAATAAAGCAATGTACATGTAATTATTATAATTGCACACCTTGCCATTTTACCCATATTGCACAGGAATTAGACAGTTGTGACATATCATAAGGAAAGAAAATCCTTATTTCCCTTATACCTTCTCTTTTTACTTTTGTTTTACTTTCTAATTAGCTCAATTAAAGATAGAAAAAAGTAGAACAGAGATACTTAATAAATTCCTTCATCAAAAATGCTGAGAAATCATTTTATCTTTCCCCATCTCCCAGAAATCACACCAATGATAACTGACTTCATGCCCTGCTTTACTATTGATACACAAACCACACTGACACCCTCCAAACTCCTCTTGAAGTTTCCAATTTGAAGCACTAAGATGTGTTTTTGAATATTCTAAACTCATATTGAAAACTAAATTTAATCAGTTGTGCATCTACCTGTAGGTTGTTTTCTCGTGCTCATACTGGCTTTGAGAAGTTGGTTTTGGACCACTCACACTTGTGAGTGCAGGCTTAGGTGCTAGTTCTGGAGGCTGTAAAGAAAAGCACAGCATATTCTCTTAAATTCTAACATTTAGAAAGATAAAGCACTTTATGATTAAGAAAACTAAGACTACCTTCCCTTCCTCCAAAAGAAAAAACAAGTACTAGCAAAAGAAGAATTATAGGAGTTTCCAGTATAACAAGACCCCTGGCAGTGTTCTCACAAGAAGTGTTCAGGTTCTGCTTTTAAAACGTACCACATTTAGGTTGCTGAAAGGCAGTATTTTTGTTTCTGAGACTATATTTCACTTCTTGCAATGCAGTCTCGTTAGCAAAAAAACAGGAACTAAAAAACTTAAATTACTTACCTTGACAGTTGATGTATCACCCGTATCCTTCATTTTTTCCAAAGATGGGGATCTTCTCCTTTCAAATATCTTAACCCTACTTCGCACAGATTGTGGTTTCATGGCTGGATCTTCTTCTTCCTCAGCTAGAGATGGTGGTGTAGGCAGTGGTTTACTGTTGGAAGGCAAAACTTCTGGTTTGGTTTGTGATGAAGGGGGAGGAGGAAGAGAAACACCTGAAGTGCTATGAGAAGGTTCATATTGTCCAGCTTTAGCATTGTAAGCTTGAGGAGGACCTTGCTCATAGCCCCTTATGTGTGGATCAAAGTACTGCTTGGGTTCAGGAGAGCGAGATATGGCTGACTGGTATGGCTGAGCCTCTGGCTTGTATCGGCCGTGGGCGTCGTACCCAACCGCGTGTTGATCTTCGTATCGCACTTGTGGTAAGCTGAAGTTCTTGGGGGCATGCTCATAGCGAGGTCTGCTCTCATAGCTCATTGCAGGGGGTTCCTCAAAACGAGGTTGTGCTGGGTAGTAGCTGCGTTCTGTGCTCTCTTCTAGATTTTGTCTGGAATCAAGATCCCTAGGAGGCTGGTTTTCATAAGCTGTTCTTGTTTGGTTATAGGGCTGTTTCTCCTCGTAATATGTCCAGTGCTCCTCGTAGGGAGGCACACGGTCATCATAGTGTAGGCGAGGGTCATAACCACGAGAAAATTGATCTACATAGTTTGTAGAGTCATACCTATAGGTTGACTGCTCATAATCCCTACTCGGCTGTTTTTCTGCATACTGAGCCTGGGATTCATAGATCAGATTTGGGTCTCTTTCCTGTCTCTGTACTGGGTGATTCATTGCTGGCTGTTTTAAGACGTAGCTTTGTCTGGATGCTTCTTCATTAATGTATGGATCCTTTCGGTACACCTGTTAGAGAGAGACACTTCTCAGCTGAAATGAAGAGTAACCTCAGCTGCAGTTGAAATGTAGTATTTGAAACAAATCCAAGTTTTAAATATTGGCTTTAATTTTGTTTAAAAAGCAGAATAATTTGATGCAGAATGTTTGCAACCAGAGGAAGCTGAACTTGGTGATTCAAGAGATCCCTTTTAGTTATATTTCTAAGAAAAACATGTAAGTAGATTAGAAGAGAAAGACAAAGGTAATAGCCTCATGTCTGGGGTTTGGTGTGCAGAGGGGCACACATACTTTTATTCAGAATGTGGAAAGAGTGGAAGTGAAACATATAAATACAGTAAGATAGTTCTAGCATTGCTTAAGAAGTAGATAAAGTCACTCAACAAACTGGAGCCAACTTCATGATCAACAATTCAGCATGATTTAAATTTTAGAGAAGTAAGATTTTTCCCAAGGCCTCATTAACAGGAGAACGTTGACAAGCTAAGGAAGTCAAAGTAAAACCAAAATACAGAATGCAGCCTTTTTAAAAAAAGTTGTGTTTTTGAGAAGTGAAAAGGATAGAGTTTGAAGCCATGCACACAAAACATTATATGATGCTTAGCAATTCAGATGAACTGGTTTTTGTAACCTGCATGATTCTCTTAGAAGAAAAAAAATTAGAAGGAATTCTTCAAATAAGGGCAAAACAAAGCTCATGTGCTAGCTTGATGTATAGCAGGAAATCAGCACAACAAGGTGGCACAGGTACCTTTGCTGGGTCTATATGCGGCGATAAGGATGATGGCTCTTGGTCTCTTAGTACTACATGAGCTCCCTCAGTACTCGGTGCTCTTGAGGGGCCCGCTTGTGGTTGGTAAGAGTTGTAAGGAGCAGCAGTAGGCTCCTCCAGTCTGACATTAGTTAGGTTTACATTAGCATTTACTGCAGAGGCTGATGAGGTTGCAGGGTTTGATTCAGGCGACGGGGAAAGGTAAGGGACTGCAGGTGAGGCTTCTGCTTTCTGTGAAGTGTTTAAAATATTTTAAATATACTGCTATTGAATCAATGTATGACTTTTTGATTTATATTAAAATAATTTAAGTGATGCTCTGACCAATGCAGCTAGATGTAGAATGAAATGTACTGATAGTATCATGCACTAGCTCTTCCAGAAATTCATTAGGTTGAGGATTATGAAAGCAAAACATTTAATCAAAGTAGAATGGTACTTCAATCCCCCTCCTGTCAATGAGTCACTACAACAGGCAGGGCAAGCTGATTCTCCAATTCACTGTAATGTATTGTTGCTGTTGACAGATTCTTGTATGCACACACAACACTGGTAAGCAGAATATAAATGGACATTTCTTATTCAAAAGAACTTGCAACCTGAAGTAAGTGTCTAGTGGTCAGTGTATAAAATGACTTTCTTACCGGCTGGGTAGTAGTTGCTTTAAATCCTGAAGAGTCTATTCTGAGATTTGGCTGTGGCTGAGCTTGAGATGCATAAGCAGGGTAAGTCTGAGTCTCATGATGCATTCCAGAAGAATCCTCTCGAACAGGTTCAGAGGAGCGTGTAATAGCAGATTCTGGAGGAGTCCCAACCTCATCATTCAGAGTTTCATCCAGTTCTTGATCAGTGTAAGCACCCCCTTCCGTGTCTGTGTCTTCATAGTCAGACGTGTGTCTGCTGTCTGTGCTGTACATGGAATACTCACTGCCGGGAGCGGAGAGGTAAGAAAGGCGGTCATCGTGTAAATCAAGATCATCACTTGTAGCACCATCTGCCTGTGGCAAACAAAATTAGGGTACACGTTTATTGAAATACCTTCTAAACAACACCCCTTCTCTGCAATGTAGAACGTGGGAGTTTTATCAAATTCAGCATCAATATCATCGCAGGGGACAAGAAATCAGGTTTCCATCACTGAATGTGTTGAGACCTAAAAGGCCTATCTGCAGCCCAGCTCTTTGAATCATTTTACTGAAGGACCAGATGACTGTCAGAGTAACGGGATAGTGCAGTGTCCACAGATATAAGTGCTTGGAAAAATAGAGAGCTGCACTTTAAAGTGGTTTTATGATATCAGAATCAGTACTTTGCAAGTACATATAAGGAGCTAAGCTCTAATCCAGATCTAATTAAGAAACCCACAACAATAACTGAGTCATCATTTGCTTACTTTTAGTTGGCACTTCACTTGATAATAGTTCTTCAAAAGGATAGATCTAATGTGCATAGAGTAACATGCAGCTCAAGAAGGTAAATGGAGATTTAGTGGGGAACACAGAATACTAACTTGTGATTTAACATGTGTTTTCTCACAACTGTTCTCAGAAAGGTCAGTAAGAACATGAATGTGCCACTTGCTTTTATAATAATGAAAAACACATTCCATCATCAGGCAATCCCAGCCCTGAGACCCCATGCAGTGAAATTCCCAGAAGTTCTTTGACAAGAACCCATCCAATCCCCAAAAAATCTTCACAGCATTACTATATCCTCCAGTTAACAATGCAAATAAGCAAATGCTCCCTTACTGCACTGCTACATGCATAAGGCCAAACTGTACAGATCTCATTAACAGAGTAAGTGCTATAATGCAGTGACAAATCAGTTTTGAGCAGCTCACACAGCCAGGAGGCATTACTGCTTTAGATCTTCACAGAAAACCTCTCACGAACACTGTTTTGCCATTTCCCCCCAAACATTATTTCTTACCTTTCCTTCTGAAACCCACACCAGCTGATTCTGTTGTTGCTGAATTGCTTCCTTAAGAGCTCCATACCATCCTTCATTCATTGAATTCAAGTTAATGGTAGCTAGAAGTATAGCAGATTAATTTGACTTATGATTTCTGCAGAACTACAAGAAGGATCTGTACCATGAGTAATAAAAGCAATATAAACTGGTAGGTTAAAACTGTGAGATTTCAACAGTAATGTAAAGTAGTATCCAAAGCAACCTTAAGGCCTGATGTGGTTTGGGATGTTTTATCCCATAGGAAACACTGAATTAACAGTAGCTTAGAATAAAGAGAGGCTTGAGTTTAGCCAGACTAAAACAATAAAGTTACATAATTTTCGTATTTATTCAAGTTTTGATTTTGGCTGATGATCCTGCAAAGCCACAAGATCTGTTAGAAATGTCATTCTGATGTTTCAGATGGCTTTACATTTGAGCAGTCATGTGCAAATGATGCACACACCAATTAACTACTGGTTATTGAATGGCAAAGCCTGTGCAAGTCTGTCACTGCTTGATCTGCTCCATTTGCAGAAAATTCTGGAGGTAGAAGCTTCTCTCATCTTGCCTCCCCTTTCCTCTCAGAATTTCTAATCCAGTCTGTCTAATTACTTACTTGTGAAGAGGTGGTGATTATTTTTGCGGAGCTTGTGAGCTCTTTCATACAGCTTCCTGGCACTTTTTCGTGATTCTGGGCACAACCTCATCCTCATGGTCTTTACTCCCTGCTTAGAGTCAGGATTTAGGAACACTACAATTGGATACCACTGGGCATAATTCAGACGGTCCACTGCATTGGGGGTGACATCTAACAAAGCATGTTTGTCCTGCAGTGACAAGAAGGACAGAGGGAAGAAAGTGAATCATTTATGTCCTAGATGAAATTTTTTAACATACTCCACAAACTGACTTTGTATTACCTTTAGAGAATTCGTTGTTTCAAAGTATTGATTTAAATCCTTCTCCTATGTGAATTAACAAAATAATAAAAACCAAACCAATTCCAATAGGAGCCTAAATAGGCATATACATTTTGAACTGCATGGCCACTGTATAACTCTAGGATTTTTAACATTTAATTCTACTTTTAAAAAATCTCCTCAAAGTAATCAGACACTGAAATAAAAAGAAGCCGTTTCCTATCAGCATTCTGTAAACAGGAAAAAACCAAAGACTGGAACACAAGATATAGTCCCATCACACACTTCTATCTTCCTTTTCACAAAAAAATATCACTGTGAAGGCAGAACTTGGCCAGCTTCATTCAATGCAATCAGGCACACAGCATGAAGCATGCTGACTTTGCTGCTATTATAGCTTTTTTCCCTCTCATACTTCAGTATCTGAAAATCTTCCAGGTTTTTTTAAGTAAGGAAATAAATAGGTGAGCCTCATATAATGCACTAATGGTATAGGTTTTAAGGATATTAAGGAAGGGAGATGGAAAAACCCTTTCTTAGTCCTCACACTTATATAATAATTACGTCAAGCGATCAATTTGTACACTGGGGTGGGGAAAAACTAACAACTTCATAAATAAAGTAACCATTTCTAGCTATAATGTCACACCATGGCTTTAAATGAAAGAGGAAACGGCCTAAAAGAGCCTTAATGGAGAGTGGACAACAGCCTCTGGAACAAAGCCTGGAAGCACATCCAGGCTGCAGTTATTAATACAGAGAAGAAGGGTGCTAGGGTTTTTCTATTAACCAATAGAGAGATGAGAAAGTTATTTTTAAAGCAAACATAGTAAGTTACCATTTTACATTTAAAACACTCAACACTTCATGTTATCAGTTTTACTCTTCTTGTATTAAAAGTCCAGTGACAATAGAAGACTTACTCTATCAATTATCTGCTTTATAGTGTGGAGACGAATAATGCCAGAACTGCGTTGGTCAGTACCAGCATCTCTTGGTTCACTTTCTGGTAAAGAGGACACAGTAAAAACCTATTGTAAGTTTACAACATATTCTACATTCCCTTATTAACATAAAACAAACTATTTCATAGCTCAAGCTGTCAATTCAGCTTGAAGACGCTTCTGATTACATACCATACATGAAAGCCTACCCACCATTACGGCCATAAAAATCACATCTTTACAAAAGCACTTAAAAGCAGGATAAGGTACAGAATTAAAATGAAATTTGAGTTGGCTATAAATAGAACTGATATGTCTTCAGAGAATTATTAGCAGCAATGTAGTAAAAGAACTTACATTTAGTCTGTTCCTTTACATTGTCAATGTCTTGTTAAATACATTAACTAAAGTAATAATGTAGAAACAATCTACCCAAAGAACGTTATTTCCTAACTGCAGAAAAACCTGATCTCACACCTACTTGCAATTTGGAAGATATCTGGTTCTTCTCTAGCAAGTTTCTCCCGTGCAACATCAGCTATTGGACCAAAAATGGTTACAGGTCTGAGAAACCCAGCTAGAATCGAAGGAAAAAGAAAAGTCAAGATATATCGATTGCTTAAACCAAACACAAGATACATTTAACTAAACTGGCTTTTCCAAACCAAAGCACACAAAGCTGCACTGTGCAGTAAGAGTAAAGCCACACCTTCCCGAAGAACAACTCTTTCATAGGCAGGAAACTTGGTCTGAACAGGTTGGGCAGAAAGATCCTCTCTGCTTTTCCGGAGATTTCTTTTTGAGCTCCGCAAGCCTCGGAATCTCCAAAAGTCTGCTCGGTCTCCTCCTGCTGTCTTTGGAAGCGTGTACTGTACACTAGCCAGCTGCTCAGCTCTAAGGTGACAACAAATCCCAGTTACCAAAAAGCCAGCTTCTGAAGTAATGCCTGACTAGCTTACACTCTCAAAAAACCACTGCCACTGCTGAAGCAAGCTTTTGCTGTATTATGAACTACAAGATAACTACTGAGCCTGGTATCACACTTCTGAAACTTATTATATCCTTGTATTATATCTCTTGTATTGAAAAGAAATTTTATTCATGGACTGTGCAAAGTCAAAAGCAAATGCACAGATATTTTACTTCAGTATGTTTTACACTGTTTCTTACTGAACCAATTCTATAAACTTGTGTCCTGCAAGAAGTGCAGTCATTCATTATACAGATGCCATTTAAAACTGGGTTTGAATCAGTAATTTAACTATTGCAAGATCGTACCTGTTCTTGTTAGGTATGATACCTCTTTCCACTTCCTTATGGTTCTTCCCAATTCGAATGGCCAGCCATGAACCCAGTTTGCCATTGTACAGAGTGTCCACCACCCGGAACACTTCACCTTTATTGAAACTTAGTCCATAAGGAGATTCCTTCTCATATTCAAAATGAGTTCTGATATAGAAAGAATCCCCTACATCAGACTCAACAATGCGACGATAAACTGAAAGAAGGAAAAGAAATCCCGAAATATCAAGCGTTACATAAGTTCAAGTGATGTTATAATGCTCACTAGAATTACACAAAGCAATGCCTCACCTTAATTCTCCTTGTTCTAAATGTACATTACTTCAAGAAGCCTTAATGTCTCAGAGCTGCTCTATTTTAAGTACCATAACTATTTATAGTAAACGCTACTAACATCAATTCAACTTTTATAGTCAAAAATTTGATCAAAGTGCAAGTTTACTTCATTTGCCCTGGAAGGAATTCGTCTTGAGAAAAGAAGTTTGTATGTACAAACACATCAGCATAACCACTCATTTTCAAGGGCATAGTTATAACTGACTCTTCTACTTCCTCCAAGGATAATGCCAAGACATTACTTAGGTGGTAGGGGTTATTCTGAAGAGGCATTTTTAGTTTGGGATTTTGTTTGTTTGTTTAGGGGGATGTGGGTGTGTGTATGCTGACACCATAGCAGTCTCCACTCCAGTTGTAGTGGCCACCTATCCCAAAGCCAAAAGGACTTAATAGTCTAAGGCATCAATTTCCTGCAAGCCAGCAGTTAGTTATTGTTCACTAGACTTTCTAATGCTGTTCTAAGCAGTCTACTACATCATTTCCAACATACAAATATTTACCATCTTTTTTCTTCTGTGCCAAAATGGTGACTTCTTCACCTTTAGGAAGGTCAAGCAAAAAAAGGACAGCTTCTTCTCTGATGATATTTGTGAAGTCTACATTATTTACCTGGTATCAATGAAGCAATCAGTTTGAATTAGCATATGAAATTATTACAGAGATTTCATTATACAATAGAAAATCTGAATCTACTGCTATGGTATTTTCTTACTCAATTTCATACATACCAAGTGCACATATCTCAGGATGCCTCTTGTACCTCTAAGGAGTCACGCTTTATTTCTCAGTAAAGCACAACTTCCAGGAAAATAGGTAGCTCTTCATTTTATACTCATTATGGAGCACCTATATACATCAGTAGCCCACAGAGCACTCTGACAACTTAGTCACTCAGCATCAAATCAAACAACTTGATAAACTGAATTAGTCCACAAAATTTAATGTCAAAAACTTACTAACCTTCCTAGCAACAGTACAGTAAAAAGAGATTTTGCTCCTAGTAAATAATCTAATAATATATACAGAAAAAAACATGTATGAGCTATGAATGCAAAATATCCAATCCTACAGAAAGAAAATCTACTTTGGTACAACAAAACATTTATAATGTTAACAGTTTTGACATACCCTGAGAATCTGGTCCCCTTCCTCTAATCCTTCTTTTGCTGCAGGGCTGTCTTCCAGAACACCAGCTACAAATATGCCAACATCATTGCCACCTGCTAGTCGCAAGCCCACACTATCTCCTTTTCTGAATTTTACCAGTTTCATGCTTGGCCTAGAAATTTAGAAAATATTCCACTTACTGGTGTAATAGCCCAAAATATCCTGGTAACTTTGAAACATGCAAAGAAGTAATCTGCTTGTTAGTCAATTAGTGGATGTTTTGCTATACATACCATTAACTGCTCATCAACTGCAGCATTACAACATGCTCAATAGCAGCACTCCAAAAAACCCACCTGCATGTACATGTTTAGTATGGTTTGTCTGTCTTACACTCAGTGTTTATGTGAGACACTGACACTCTCTTCCAAAAACATTCTTCCTTTTAAAGAGCTGTGCTGGCATACAGATCTATTTTGGCTCTGAAGAGATCAAGATGAATTTGAGGTCAAACCAAACTAGAATCTATTCTCAAGTACACTAATCCCCATAAAGGAGATCCCAGTTGAAGCAGACTTATTTCCATGCTGGGACATGGCACATTTCTGCAGTAACCTTTATTCACTGCTCTCCAATTACTATGAAACGTAAAGAATACACTACAATAACTTTACTCTTTGGAGATGGGGACAGGAAAGGAGGAGTGAGAGACAAACCCAGGAAATCCTTTTCACCTGTTGACTATTCTAAGAGCTAATTTCCATAGAAATGAATAGACTTGAAAATGGTATATAACACAGTGTAAATGCCTACAGAGCTCAGAAATAAATCTCATGTCTTCATTCTATGATTTGTGAACAGAAGGGTCAGGACAGAATATTGGACATGATATGAGAGCACAGAGAGAGGTTATTGACTACCCTGGATGAAAGTTTGGTTTGATAGGAAGCAGGCAGGTTCAAAGAGAGTTCAGAGATACGTTACCGGAGCATTCCATCTTCATGGGTTGAATTGGGTAAAGGACCATCAGATGGACTGACTGGTAAATCCACATCTGGCTGACCTCCTTGTGCATACACTGGCTTTGGTTCTATGAAAATACCAAAGATTCCCAATGTCCATTTGGTCATTTAAAGATGTAAATGTGAAGTTTGCCTTAGTTAAGACTTAGTTAATGACTTCTTCAGTAACCTTCCCTCTACCCCACTTAGAAGTAAAAGACTAGAAAACTCACAACAGAAGACACTCATATCATACAGTGTGATTACTGGCCTAACAACTGCTTCAGTAAATATTCCCAAACTTCCTTTGCACTTCATTAGGTACTCTGAACACTTCAAAAGGATGAGAACTAGGAGGTTTCATGTTCCCAAGACCACATTCAATCCTTCTGTTTCTAACCTTAATTTTTCTGACCCAACATCTTCATTTTCCTTTCGTTCTCTTCACTCAAGAATTCAATTTTTGATATGAAAATACCACAAAACCTCAATCTACTGTACATGCCAGAGGCGCAGCTGATGGTCCTTAGAGCTATGCACTTACTATGGCTTTGCTGCAGGGCTTCTCTAGGGTTCCTGTGAGGAAACTGCCACTGCAGGCTTCCCTCAGCAGTGAGCACGAGCAGGGGCTTTTCTCTGATAAAGGCCTGGTCGTGTTACAAGGATTTATAGGCTCATTTTTGCACACAGGAAAAAGTTTGATTTCAAACAACTCTGACTTTGAACTAGTCTAATATTCCTGATCTTAGCAACAATGGCACCATGTTCCTTTCAAATAACTGAACAGATTAGTTTGAAATTGGGAATTTCAGGCAGCAATTGGGTAATTATGCCTGTTTCTAATGTGACTCTGGGCCTTCCCATACAGTAACACAGTATTTTCCATTAAGTCTCTAATGAACCTTTCCTAGGCTAAGCCTCTGACAATTCCTCCCAACAAATACTTTCCTCCCACCTTTCTTTGATACAATCATGACAGTCATCTTATCCTTGCCCCCAGTCTAAGCAGCAAACCATCACAGATTCTGCCAACCACTTCTCTAACATTTTCATTACAGTCTTGGAAGGATCCTCATTTCCCATATCAGAAAACTTACTGTTCTTATTTTCAAGATCTTTCAGAGTCTATCAACATCAGAACCCTTCCAGTTCTTCACTAATATACTGACTACTACATGCAGAAGTGTCACTGCTCATCCCTTAGGTCCTCAAGTGTTTTCAAGCTTGAATGTGCTTTCTCTCATTGCACCCAGCCTTTCAGTAACAGCTCCCTCTAAACCATCTGCACAGCTCCTTTCTCCACTTGTAATTTCACTGAAGTGCCTCATTCTGTAAACAGAAATCTTTTAAGTGCCAGCCTGCCCGGAACAGTGTCCTGTATCATCTTTTGTTTTGTTTGTTTTGTTGTTTTTTTTTCTTTTTTACACCATCTGGCTTTTATCTGCTGCCATTTAGCTTATCCTTCCCTTTTGGGAAAAAAGAAAGATTTTGTTCTGGTTTGATTAGCTGTAGTGCATTTGTTAACCTGCCTTCTTTGTCCTTGACTGCAGTTAAGTGCTACATGAACAAAGCATTTTAGAGTGTTCCGAGTTGTATCTTGGGAGCAGGAGCTCTAAACTGGCTTAAATACATCATTGTTATAAATATAGTCTGCTACAGTAACCCATAAGAACACATTTACTGCTGAACACTCAGCAATGACAGATTTTAAACTTGTCTGAGAAATCAGTACAAAAGTCTTTACAACCATCACTTATAACTACAACCCTAAACACTGAAATCTGACCCCTATATAATGACAGACTCCACAACTTACAGAGTTTTGGTCCTGAAAACCTAAGATATAAATGAGATTATGGTTACAAAGACTGTTTGTGTCCAGAAATAAAAATAATTAAGACCTGGTCTGTTTTAAGACTTGAAAGTCATTCCACAAACATGCAAGAGCATTAAGTCTTAACTGGTCATCCATTCTCAACAACACAAATAATTCATATATTTTAACATTTTTACCTGGGAGTGGTGGAGTTTGTTTTTCAGTTCTTTCAACTGTCACCTCTTCCACAGCTTTAGAAATATCATCTGCATTCTTTACAGGTGTAGAGACAGCTCCAGGTTTAGTTATTCTCTCATCTTCTCTGCTTCGATGACTATATTAGAAAAAAAGATCGCACTCTGCATGCAGAACTGCTTCTATGATCTCAGTCTACTAAGACTAGAGAATAAATACTTTCTTTCATCAGGTTGAGGGTAAGGGATCATCATTACTATTTAGGAAGGTTTTGTTCTTAGACTATCACATTATTAACAGTTTTCACCATTTCTAAATCCTAGTGTTTTGTCCCTAATAGCATGTTAACAAAGGACTTCCCTAGACAGAGCAGTTAAGAGAGCAGCAGCACATGGGACACAGACTCTAAAGCTTCAAACACACGTGCTGTATATTGATAGATATATACAGAATTGAGAAGCAAAGGGAAGAAAGGAAGAAAATCCATTACAATAATCTTTTCCTCACCCCTTCCTAGCAAAATCATGGATTTTTAGACTTAATTCTTAGGCTTTGCTATGACCAAGCTAATTCACCTGCTCCCTTCTGTGTCAGCTGCCCTGAAACACAAGTGCTGCTGGTGTGGCATTTTTATCCTTGCAAAGCCCTGCCAAGGCCCAAGTAAATATGTTCCTCATTTCTCATCTCCTCAGAGGATAAGGCCTTCAATTCACAGCTATGACAAGCGGGGAATACTTCTTATCCACACGGTCAAAAGACAATTTGTTGCTTCTTATGCATTTCTTACACACACTTGGAGCACAAACTGAAGGAATTTAGGACAAGTTATCTTGTTTTTAAATGATGAAAACAAGGAAAATTCTACAGAATGTAATTTCTCTTGAGTTCAAAAGATCAGGTATTCTTGTATTGTTGTACTGAGCTACAGCTACCAGCTGTACTACAGCAGAACATGTGCTGCATGTTGAAATGTTAACCACTACACTGCTATCTGATGAACACTAAATAATTTAATAGGGTTGGAGCAGATGAATATTAATAATGAGCTAAAAAAATAAAGTTTCCTTCCTGGGACTTGGCAAATAAGCACGGATTTAAAGAATATTTGAAATAAGACAGACACAAATAGCAGCCTTTCATATAATACCAGACTGACTTGCCAAGAAGTGGGGAAAAAGGTATTTTCTCAAGAATAACAATGGCTTGGTCAACAGGTGCAAACCCATCTGCTCTCATAAAGAAGAGCTCTGTACTGGAGGGAAAAAAGAGGGAAGTTCTGCACTCCTAACAGCTAGATGGTGCTACTGGGCAATAATGAGCATCCCTGCCCATAAAGAACAAATGGATCAAATCCCCATACAGAGTTAAGACTGTTAAGATCCCCTTCAGAAATAATGCTTCAAGAGTCAGAAATATGACTTCAGAAAACAGATCCCAGCAAGTCTGCTCATCCAAGATATGCAGTAAAGAATAAGAGAGATTACGAAAATCGAAACACAAGTAGAATGTGCTTTCCTGAAGCAAAATGAAGTCTAAAATACGAGAAACAATGCTTAGCTATTCAGCCAAGACATCCTACAACTTCTCAGTGCATTTCTCTGCCAGTTTTAAAACCATGTGCCTGAAGGCAGCTAAACAGAATACAGGAAAGTACTCCAATCTCCACAACAAACTGTGAAGAGAAGCACTCTTGCATTATAAACAACCATCTTGTTATAAGTCATTGATAAAAACAAGCACAGTAGCTTATTTAAAATCCCTATTCGTGCCTCTTTCTATCCAGATAGAGTCCCTTTTGGAGGCTCCCACAGTTGATTAAAAGGATGCTAAACCACTATGTCTAACAAAATCAAAAGTAAGCATTTATCCTTCCACTTCATTCCCAAACATCACTGATAGAGGTTTTCTTATTCCTCTTTTGGATTTCCAGTTTAGGTGCATAAGCTAGAATGTACCAGACTAAAACATGATGGATTGGTCGCTCCCTTGAAAATAGTTCCTGGCTTATTAAAAACAGATACATATATTTAGCTATTTAAATGCATGCTAAGTGTCCTAGAAACAAAAAAGTTCTGTAATGTTGTAAGCTGCAACTAATTCCACTCCCCAAAGATTTCTGGATAATGAGCACTAGTTAATCAGACACTACAGTAAATTTCCCCATGAGCCCTCTCTACCTGTTTCTAAGCATCTCCTAACATTTGAAAGGAGCATTACTCTAAAGTAACAATATCTGTTTCTTTGCTTTGAAAATAAGGCAAAAAATACTGTAGTTACTACACAAAGACAAAATTCATTTTACATTTCCCCTACACAGTCCAGAGCCAGTGTAATTTTATGCTGCTTTGATTCCTGTACACATCAAGAGAATGCAAATGTGGAAGCTCTCAAGAACAGTAACTAAAACACAAACACTGAGGGCACAGCACAAAATAGTCAGGTGAGTATCTGAAGCCACAGGCTCCTGGGCTGCTGCAATATGTGCAGGCAAATATACCCTGCCAGCTTAAAAGCCTGCAAAAGGTCAGGTCTAGTCTACCTAAAACATGAAATTTTAAATGGACAAAAGCAGATAGAACAAAAAGGAAACAGTAGATTTTTTTCCTTGATTTTGTTTAAACTTTCCAGTAAGCCCTGAATATTTCACATTACAAGCTGATACAGGAAACAACTTGATGCCACCACTGGTTCCAGGTGAGGGAAATTTGTTTAAAACTGACAGCTGCACTTCCCAAGAGACAAAAGTGTTGTTCCCTGTGTGCACTGTGACACTATTGTTTAACATCTGTGCTGTGTCAGGGCCCCCTTTACCTCACTTCCTCTCCCTGACATTTTTTCAAAATGTGCTTACCAGAAACATCTCAAAATTACAAAATATAATTAGCTACATGTTAGTGCTACTACTGCAGAACAAGAGATGACCTGCAACACACAATGTTTGTCTCTACAGAAAATGATGGAAAATATGATCTTCTAGGCTCTTCCCAAATGTGTTTTTAGCACATCTCAAACTCTTTAGCATAAGAAGAGTAAGAGCAAAGTAGCATCTTTCTAAAGACATTCAAAATAGGGCTGATTTTTTATCTTATATTCTAGTTTTTCAGCTTGTTTTGAAAATGGACAGAACAATCAATCTCTCACTCTACATATAAACTGACAAAGGTATTACAGAAGTCAGCCTCATCCTTGCACAAATAATGATGATCTCTACAGGGATTTCTTCAAGCTACCAAATCCTTCTTGCTGAGACTGAATGGTCAAATGTATCAAAGGATGTTTTTGCTACTCCAATATCTAGGTGAGGAAGTCAGCATAGGAGACAGAGTTCCCAAGCAGGAATTCTTTCAGTTAGTAAAAGGCAGCCCAGAGATGTCATCTGGGAAGTTTGGCAGCAGCTGGCTTTAAATGCCAGTCTTTGGGATGGGTCACACCAAAAGCTTACCCAGCTCAACAGCTGCTTAGTGCCAGCAGTAAGAGCAGATAGCTGAAAAGGATATGTGATACTTGTCCTGAGGGAGCCTCCAGCTCAGCTGCAGGGACATCTTTTGCTCATTCTAACTTTTTAAGTACAACTCTTCATAGATTTAACCCTTTCTGTTAGTAAGTAAAGAAAAATGTTTTAAAATTCGAGTTTTTAAAAGACTGTTCAAGAGACATCTGTGAACTTTCTTTAGACTAAAGAAAACTGAAGCACTATTTAATGCTTTACAGAATGATCCAACAGCAATTGTTCTGGCAACTCTATATCCAGGAACATTACAAGCAGCCTGATGTACATACCAGCGAGGAATACTGAAAGGTGGACAACCCTGAAGACCCTGCCAGACCCCAAAGCAATACTGAGGCAGATCTGTTAGCAGATTTCTGTACTCTGATGTAAATGAAGAAATGTCAGTCTGTACTCAAGCACTAAGAGGATTCCCCTGGAACTTCCCTCCTCATTAACACACAAACACTTGGCAGAACAGTGGCTAAATAAAGACTCATTATCCTCAATACATTTTTAATATCCTCCTTAAGCTTAATTGGAAGTCTTTTTGCACATTTCTTCCTCAGCCCTTTCTCAAGCCTTTTTCTGCCTCCAGATTTTCCACCAAATTCAAAAAAGAATAAGGAGTTAACAACTAATTTGATCTTACAGTAGATTTAAATTTGCACAAACAACCATTTCAAAGAGAAGTTGCTCTCCACATGTTTTTCCTTACATGGCTCAGGGCCCAGATTTTCTGATCTTGAAAGGGACATGTTGCAAAGGAAGTCAAGCCATGCCAAAGCAGCTCTTGCTCGTACAGAAGATGTAACGGATGCATTCAGAGCTGAGATAACTTCAAAGTTCCCTCTCGGGGAAGGTTTGATTCTTACACTGTTTGGTCTGCAGGGAGGAAGTGACCATCTACCTAAGCCTCTGCAATAGGACAGGAAAGCACTAACACTAGGCTAAGGCAGTCATAGTTCTAACAGGTTTTGTTTTGTTTTTTTTGGTTTCTCTCTCCACAAGCTCTATCAGGCTGCACTAGAAACACATGTCAAGACCTACAGTTTTGAAATATGACAGATCTCACAACCTTCACAATCAAAGCCCTGCCTCTGGGACCCCGCTTTTAAGTGTTTTCCATGAATGTGGTTCCTGCTTGAAAACAAGCTTTCATGCCTTGTGGACCCTCTGAACAGTGCACACATAAGAGAAGCAAAAATGTCTGTAACCCATAACCCCAAGCAGGTGTACATGCAGGTACAATCTCTCTTGCACTTGTATTGATCTTTAAAAGACTCTAAAAGCCTTAAAGGTATGCTATTTTCCCCTTGGGCAATTTTATTAATAAGCAATCAGGCAGATCTTTAATGAAATGGCCAGCTGCTATTTGTTTTTTTCAGAGTTTTTGAACAGCATCTAAAAATATTCAGATAGAGGCTCTGAATTTGAAATTTGCACAGATCAATTCTAATTTCTGCTCCATCTTATTACGAGCAGTCAAAAAGAAACTTTTCTCATTCAAATATTTAATAGAATTTGAAATCCAACACTGAAACGCTATTTCAGTAAATTAGAACGTCTATTTCCAAACCATGGAAATGCAAAACTGGGCAGATTTGTTATTCAGGAC
The DNA here is from genome assembly GCF_901933205.1 of Camarhynchus parvulus. Lineage (NCBI taxonomy): Eukaryota > Metazoa > Chordata > Aves > Passeriformes > Thraupidae > Camarhynchus > Camarhynchus parvulus. The sequence continues at coordinate 5,666,863 of NC_044580.1, forward strand.
TGAAGTTTTATATTTCAGGAGAAAAAACTCCAAACCATACAGTACATTACTTCTCTCTGAATTCATATAAAATTAGACTTATGTACCAAGCAATTATAATCAATGTTCCATTACCAAGTTCAAATATTAAAAATAGAGTGCAAAAGGTGTGAAATTCACCTTGTTTTGCAGGAACTAAACGAATTCAGAAACATAAGCTAATCCCATGCCTAAACAAAGCAAGATTTCAGCAAGTTTACCCAGGCTGGACATGCAACAGGAACTGTGCTACAGGTCATCTCAAATCTACTTGCAGCTAACTGCTTTCTAAAACCAAAATACAACCACACATTATTCAGTAACATAGATTGCTATCAAACTTATACTGTCATTCATACAACCATGCTCTATGATTATGTTTAAAGAAGATGAAACACTAAAGAAAGGTTCAATTTCTCCTCAAGTCTAAAATATTCAGATCATTATTATCTGCATCTCTTGAGGCAGAGAACGTCATATTACTGCCTCCATAGTTCTGCTTCACATTTGTTACACCTTATAAATCCAAGCACTCCTACAACTTGTATGTTACATTAAATAGTTGATTTAAAAATAATACAATGCTGCCATCACCTGCCGTTGCTGGGCTGCTGTGGAGAATGTCTGGAATGGTCTGAAGGCTCTGACCTCTGGTCAGGAGATCGTGAACGACTGCGGCGGGGCCTGTCATGTGATCGGTTGGAATGATCTGATGCCAGCGACTGAATTTCTGAAATGTCTGTTAAATAAAAGTTGTTTTTTCATGAAATGATTGTAATTTAAATGGTGGCATGACCTGCTTAAATGGGAATAAGCTTTTGCAGAGAATTTTTATGAAGATGTTAAATCTATGCTTATTATTACACAAAAACCAAACTTTAATTGGTTAATATTCCTGTAAGAACAGCCACAAGAACAGGGACTGTATCGTTTTCTCCACCATTTTTGAAGGAGTGGATTTCAATCACATTCAAACAAAAATTTACCCATATTACAATCTAACTCCTAACTCTTCTCCTCCCCACCCTCTCATCCCACTTAGGTATTTCATATCTTGACAATATAGGGAGTTCTTTCCTCTTTAGAAATCAAGTTTTTATACTCACCATCTCTTTCTGAAGCATTAGCAGAATGAATACTGTCAGAGAGATCAGGGACATTCAACAGTGTGGCTCGTTCATCTCTCTGAACAACCATCTTCAATTTGCCTTTTGACCTTTCTATTAATGTTTTGGCATCTGCTAAGGACATATTTTCCGTCACTGTGCCGTTTATCTGGAATAGAGCAGGAAAAAAGAACAGATATAAACTTACTAAAAAAACCCCAGTTAATCTTCAGCAAAAAGAGTGGTGTTCTATCTGATGATATTTGGAAGTAGTTAAAATATTTATCAAATTACCATAATACAATGGAAGACCATTGGGCTCATCCAAAATATTGCATAATAGAAAATTATTTTCAACTTTCAAAGTTAAAGCTTCTAGCACTAATACAAAACTTGTAAAAGATTAGGTTTTTTTTTGAACCAGCACTGCTATACTCAACAGAGCAAAGAATGGTCCATTTTTCTGCACCAACACATCCACAGCACTATCTTGAAATAAAAATTGTTAATATGAATTAAAATCATAGAATAGCGTCAGTTATAGTCTTTATTATGTATTTACAGTAGGCATTATTTATCTGAACAACACCAAGGGAATAAAACCAAAAAGGTTTAGTAATTTCAGTTTCCTTAGAGAAGTTGATTCATATTAAATCTGATCTTCGAAATAATTTAATGAAAAGTGACACACCTTCCATTAACTATAATCATGTTACTGACATAGCCAATTCTAGGCAGAGTTGTATCAGTGAGTTTTGCCTTTGAACAACCATCACCACCATACACTGTACCTTCAGTACAACATCTCCTTCTTGGATATTGCCATCTCTTGCTGCCAGGCTATCCTGGGATATTTCTTTCACAAATATGTGACTTGCCAACCGCAGACCATATTCTACATAATAAAAGAAAAAAGAAAAGTGATGAAGTTACAGTAGAAAAGAGGGAGGTATCTGGAGATATACAACACTGCTTTATACAGCATTTACACAGGCAACACAAAGGGGAGAGCGGACTTGGCACACAATGGCCTGTAGCAGGATATGTTATAGCTTTACCATTGTATCAGTCTCTTTTTCTAACACTGACTAATAATCAGAGCTGCTGTAATTGAGATGCTACCTACAATTGTTCTTCTTCCAAATAAGACACCCACTAAAGACTCAGCTAAAGCGCAGGCATGTAGCTGCTGACTACCAGATGTTGGCTGCAGCTGGAATTTATTTACACTGCATAGTACTTTACCCTTAACTAAGCACACAGATTTTGGAATATGAAAAATAGAACCAGAAATACAGTTTTGAGCCAGCTACTGGTAAAATGGGCAAACTGATCACAGCACTGATTCAGCCCACACAGCCTTTAACACAACACTAAGGGAACCAGTAAGTTTTAGCAAGAGATGCACACACAAGTTACCTTCATTTTTCCTGGATTTCACCAGTGTGACTTTGGTGGGCTTGGCAGGCTGGCTGGAGGTGACAGACCTCCTGTCTGACCTGGGAGACAAGCTCCTGTCCCTGCTGGCGCTGCGCTCTCTGACCCAGCTCTTCTCGTGCCTCCTGCCGGTGCTGGGGCCGCCGCGGCTGCTGCGCGGGTCCCGGATCTCCTCATCGTAGCTGTCATCCTCGTTCTCAGACACCGGGTCAGGCTCTGCTCGAGTCACTGGGATCTGAATCTTCTTCATCCTTCGGATAGTCTACAACCCAACAGCAGGAATCAGCCTCTGGCTATGTAATGCTAATGGTGGTACTAATGTCAGAAGTCAAGCTAATCCCAACATTCACAACATGCAGATGTATTGGTGAATGCTCTGAATTGCTGCATGCTCATTATAAAATTATATCCAATTAATACAGGACTATTATTATCAATGCAGATTATTAGAAACCTGTTTTTACAGTTCTTTTAGTCCTTTTTAATGTCTTTGCACAAGTGGCAAAAGGGTAACAATCAACAGCCTTTGTAGCACAACACCGTATTCTGTCTTCAGAGCTGCATATTTGAATGCCCTCTCTTTGCTTAAAACCACAAAATCATTTACTGGCACTGCTAAAACCCTTTTTTGCTAACATGTAATCTAGTGCATACTCAGTAAGCTTTTGACAGTGATTCTCCTCAACTTTGAAGTCTTCCAGTCTTCCAAAAAATGTTTATGCAAGACATGGAGGAAGGGGAGCAGTTGCTCTGGAAGTTCAAAGTTGGTTTGTACAACACAGACAGCTGGTTCCAGAATATGAGCCAGCCTTGTTCAGAGATTTGTTTGCTATGTATTGCAGAACAAAACCAAGTTCTACCATAAAGTTTTCATTAATTACCTTTCTTTAATCTAAATCTACACACCAAATATTTAAGATACTGAAAGCCCTGCACAGTTTGCCACACATTGCTTTCTGTAAGCTTTAAAGAGCTGCTGCCAAATCTACAAATGCAAAATATCACACTTTCTTTGCAACTGCATTAAAGCACATAAATGCACTAAAAATGTGTCAGCAGAAAAGCTTTTCTACAAGCACGAGAAATCTGTTTTCATTAATTAAGAAACTTCTAAACATTGTGCATTTTTTGTTCTATTTTTTTGTAACATAACCCCCAAACGTCTACAGAAAGCTGGATTACTACCCTTTGGTGATGACCCTTTTCTGTTTTGCAAAAGTTCAAAAACCAACCACTTAGAATAAGCCTACAAAATTATAGGAATTAAAGTAATTATACTTTATTTTGGCAAAGTGTTTACTGAGCACAAAAAGAACTGTTAGTGCCTGAACAGCTTGTCCTTTAGCATACACCAGCCTTTGAAAAACTCAGTAAAAGTGTATCCAACAAAGTAAACAAATATTAAACAAAGCTGACTTGCCACAATTTGGCAATCTGAGAACTTTACCATAAAGAAAAGGAGTCAGAATTATCCCGCGCCACACTATGCGACCATCATCATTCACATTTGAAAAACATTTTGCATGACCCACTTGATAAACATACCCTGATAATCACTTAAACCTGAAACATCACACAGGTGTTATTCAAGTACCTTGCATCATGCCTGTATTTTATGGCAGACATGACACTATTTCACTTTTGCTCTATGACTACGGAACTTTAAATCTTCAAGACATTCACTTACAATTTTGGCATTCTTCCCACTTTTCCTCAGCTGCTGAACAGCAAACGCGTGCTCCACATTATCCATTGAAACTCCATTAACCATTGCAACACGGTCATTTTCTCTAATGAAAAACATCACAAGGCACACTATAAATAATTTATGCCAGAAAGAAAATATTGGTGAATAGGTGCCCCCAAGCAAACTGCCTGTATTACAAACCTACTACACCAACAGTACAGACAGACAACCTGAGACCATAACAATTGGGAGGTTAAGCTACTACTGACAAAGATGAATGCCCCTGAATCAGCACCCAGGTACAGTTTGGCACTTACTGTAGCAGTCCTTCTGCTGGGCCTCCTTTCAGCACATCAGAAATAACTATTGATGTCTCACCACTCTGAAAATGAGGATTATCTCTTCCTCCAGATATTGCAATACCAAATCCAAATCCAGGGGCCTATAATGTAACAAGAGAAATATTTTTACTTTCCAGTATCTAATGGTCACAATTTGCATTCCCATACCAAACACAAAAACATCCCATGAGATCAATACAAGTTTTTGAAAGAAGGCAGGATCAATGAACCAATCAATGCTATGCAATCCAGTAACAGAAGATAGATTAAAAATAAACACTTTTAGAATGCAGAGAGTTTTGGAGTAACTACCCAGTCTCTTCCAAGAGATTAGAGTTCTCATTTGCATTTTTATGGCCTGGACCTTAGGAGGTCAGCAGCAAGACCTCAATCTTCAGTAAGCACAACAAACCATTGCACTGTGCTGGCAACTCTGACTCAAGCTCTGTATCACTTCCTGCAACACTTTCTTTGAGTTTTCCCATTGTGGTATTTACCCAGCTCAGGAACTGACAGGACTGCAGCACACAGTAGTATGACTGCAGGCTCAGTTCTTACGGATAATACCAAGATCACTTGTACCATTAAATACATCAAAACCTTGTCAGCACTTGCAAATCATCTGCATCTTAACAAAAGTAATTTGCTTCAATCTTTTCCCTCTAGGGTGACCTGCCACTACAGCAAGGTCAATGCCTCTGAAAAGTTATTCCTGTTAGATATTTCAAGATACAACAATGATGCTTACATTTCTGCCTGGAAGCAGCGAGGGTGGGAAATAAGCTTTCTAAATATAACTGGTCTGCAAACCATCTAGCTCTTTTACCATTGCCCAGAAAACATTTTGGGATATTACCATTTAAATGCTGTATTTCACTCAAAAATTTATTCTGCAATTTTCAACTACACAAAATGCAGTCACTGGATGGAAAAGATCAGGTTTGGGTCAATCTCACCCCTCTATTTCACAGAGCACACACTTCATGCTGGCAGAATTCATCTTCTCTTTTTCTGACTTTTTAACAAACATGACCCAGCTTTAGCAAGGAGTTTCATAACCTTACTGTGACAGCAGAGGCAACATGGCAGTCTGCATCTGGCTGCAAGACACATGATGTTCAGCTTTTTGGACATTAATTACTGCCCAAAACCAACCTGTTCCCTACTTCCTCCCAAAACAGAGGTAATAAAAAGATGTTTCAGACTTGCCTGTAAGCAGTGAATAGGAACAGTACTAAAATACAGATTTGGAGATTCACTGTTCAGAAGCAGTTAGTCCTCACTGTTGCCAAGAAAGAAGTTGATCTAAATGTGGGGGACTGGGGAAGGGGACACCTCACTGCTTCTTTTACATCCATTTTCATTCATTAGAGGATGAATGGCCTTATTTTCAAAACACATCCCACACTGATCAACCAGAAATCATGGCTGGGATGCAAGAATTAACTGAAACTTGGTGCCATGAAGGAGGATCTTAAACGTGCACTTGTGACCAGAGCTGAGGGTTTTTTAAATTTTATTTTTTAGAGTCAAAGAGACTATATAATAGCCTACACAAATATGTTACTAAAAACCCTTTCAAAACTGTAGTATTTCCCCTCTCATGACACGCCTACTTAAAGTTTTCCATTATTTTAAAATCCAGAACTTAGTTTGCACCATATTTGGGGGGGAAGGAAAGGGAGAAAAGAGATAATAGCAAAGACATTTATGTCAAACTTCATTTAAATATTATCTTTCCTTCACCATAAACAAAAATGTTTTTAGAATTCTCCACTTATGGTAAGGAATACAGACATCAGGCTAAGGGCAGCAGAAACTCACTGGTAACCTTATCTTGCTGCTTGCCATACTACTTTCAAAAGTAGATTTGCAAATCAAATCACCAGTATGGAGATTATACATTTCATACTTTGATGTTCTCTTCCAGAAGCCCTGAAACAATTGCAGTCTCATACACAGACAGCAGTTAGAAGGGCCTACAAGTCAAATAAAGAGTTTCTAATAAAATAAATCAACGTCTTCAGAAACACTCTCAAATATCAAATCCTAAATCCTTCTGAAAATTTAAGTGGTCACATAAGAAATCTTCTAGTAAAAATCAGCCTATCTACTTTCCATTTTATCCTGCTGCCTATCATCATCTTGAGAGACAACTGATTATCAGAACTGCTGAGCCTAGCTCCTAGACATGTCTGGGCACAGCAAGATGTTGATCACTACAGATTATACAAGATACTAACATGTACCTTAAGTAAAACTGCATTAAATAAATCCTTGTATCAGAACTCCACCTGTCAGATGTTGTAGGGAAAAAAAAACACAAAAAAAGGAGAGCTGTACCATTCTACTTTCCCACAGTAATGCAGTGTGGGACAGGCAAAAGGTAGGTACATAGCTGGTGTCTGTGCTTTGGGGGAAGGACACACATCTACCACAGACTCACAGAAGTTAGCTCCAAGTAGGAAAAAACCCATGGGATATACAAAGTGCAGGGTTCCTCCTTCAAGTACTTTGCAGTTAAGTATATAAAGCCAGAAGACCTCTCAATAAAAGATAAACTGTAGCTACCTAATAAACTTGAACTGAATCTGAGACTGGCTCAATCTCTTAAGAGTTAAGTAGCAGTCACTCCAGGAAACTGGAAAGGTGGTGAAGAAAGGCAACAAAAAATCTTGGTGAAAAATTCCAGCCTCTACTTCCCAAAAAAAACTTTCTAATGAGTCTTTTGACAGTAGTGTTGGAATTCATCAGTAAACCTCTTCCCAGTGTTAAGGATAATTCTAAGCACATATTTGTTTAATATTAGCATAAGGGGTTTGGTTTTGTTATCTGGCAGATGGAAATAACTGTTTGTTTTTAACTGACTAAATTAATGCTATTCAAGTTATTAACAGTACATATCATCAGCTTTCAACACCTAATTAAGAGCTACTTAATCAGGTAACAAAACAGTCATACCAGAAGAGTTGGCAGAATTTTAGCACATAAAAGATCATAACCAAAATTATAAACAAATCATTCTTTCACATCAATCCTATAAAAGAACTTCTGACTATGCTGCAAATGCAACCAAAAACGAGACCTGTGGATCCCACCAGTTATTTAAAGTTTTGTTCAAGGTAACACCATATTTAGCATTTCCTTATTTTTTTGTGCATGGACTAAATATCTCACTTCTGGTGTCACTGACATTACTGCTCCAATTGACCAGGAAAAGGTCCCCTTCAAGAGAAAATGAGCTATCACTAAGCCTTCAAGCCAACCTTGTATTACTATGGCATTTTTTGTTTGGTTTTGACTATAAAGCAGTACTGATTTAATCAGTAATATGAGCAAAAAAATGAAGTTTATAGAGATTACAGGGATGACTGGACAGCTTCAAGATGAAAACATAAGGGGCAATTAATTATCTACAGAAATAACACTTCTTGCTCAAAAACTTGTTGACCTAAAAACTGCTGGAAGCTTAAAAGAGTAGCCTAGATAAGCATCACTACACATTTCCATTTTTACTTATACTTTCCTTTCAACACTGGGCTGCAGCCAGAGATGGGATACTTTGTCAGCCTTCAGGTCACGCTGAGTGCAACTGTTCCCTTCACAAAAGGGCACCTGCCCAAACAGTTACATTGAATCAACAAGACTAAAGCCTTTAGTATCAACAGCTAGCAGGTCTGACAGAATTAACATTTTTTCTGCCTAGCCGACCTACATGTACACATTTTTGTCCAAGGTCCATTTATCCCACCAAAGCTACAATTTTAAAATGCCTTTATTCTGTGATGAACTGAAGGCAAATGATAAAACTTGCTCCCTTGAGAAAACACTTCCCCATCTCCCTGTTTTTGGGATGAATACAGCATTTGGACAATGATTCCATGGCTGCTTTAATACTAACTTGCTGCCAGAAGTGGCATTCCATCCTGCTCTGACCTTTCCTAAGCATTTAATTCCTTACTGACTCTCTTGTACAGCTTCATGATAGCTGCATCAGAACTCCATTTAATTTAGGAGTAACTCAAACAAGAGGAGTCAGTCTAAATGCAAAAGCAGTTTTGCTATTCGCTGGTTCCCAGCACACATTCCTTTGTGCAGGGTACACATTCTGACCACCCAGAACCACTACTTCCAGCCAGCTGGTTTAAGAAAGTGGCAAGCAAATAAAACAGTTTTGAATACATTTATTTATATGCAACTACATTGTTTTATGTCCCTGCAAATAAAGTTTGCAAACTTTCACACACAGGTACAGCACTGCCATGAATGAACACAGATTTCTGCCTCCTTTCAGTTGGTACAGATGTAATCTAAAGCTTTGTTTCCAGCATGGTTATCCGTAGGCAGGCTTATCTCTGAAACCCAACAAACAAACAGAGCTATCACAGGGAGCTTTTACAACACTTCTAAATTTAAACAAGGGAATATGACAGTTTCCTCTCCTTTTACTTCCTGACATCTGGCTTTTTCCTATTGTTTTCAAAAACTACCAGTATCCTGCGTTAGGCAGACACAGCCAATTGTATGAACTCACCCTGTGAAGAGTCACTGTGTGTTGTTCCCATATAGCTGTTTCTTCCATTGTTGTGCTCTAAGGAGAAAAAAAACCCCAAAGATTAGACTTCACTTTCAATAGCTGTAGAATACCACAAGCAAAAACTTACATTGAAAAGTAGCATTAATATTCATATAGAATAGCTACAGAAGAAGTTGGCCTGGCTCATTCATTACACATTTCCTGCCTTTATATGTCACAGCTGAACTTCCTGTGCTCCTGTGGAAGGGGGTGGGGGGAAGAATAGGCAAAATATATTACAGAGCTTGAAGTTATAAAGTACCAAGGGAAGGATTACAAGCAGCATTTGTGATACAGGCTCTCTTGGTTGCTCATTAAGATTGCAGTGGATGTAGCTAGTTCACTCAGCTGTACTTATATTCTAACATTTATACTTACACTCTCCTTTTGCTTGTTTTAACTGTGTGCAAATTACCACTAATTCATGAACACCCAGCTGCAGATTACAATACCTGTGCTACTGTATTAAGCACACAGGTCAAATTTAATGGACTGCAGTTCAGTGTAGGCTAATTATTTTGGTGAACAGTAGCACTGCAGAAATTACAAGGTCCTCTCTAAGGTAACTAGATTAAACAGTAACATTATGACAATATTGACATACCTGCATTTCTGCTTGAAAGAGCACTACTTAGTGTGCCACGACAAGCAAACATTTGGAAAGGACAGAATAGCATGAGGGAGGAAAACCCAGCAGAGCCCAGGGCCTGGAAACAGGCAGGAAGGCAGCAGGAAATGCATAGGGAACATCCTGCTGCTGCATTTTCTACCTTTCCAGAGGGAGTGTCCAGTGTTTTGCTCCATACCCACCCCCCTCATAAGCATGCAATCCACTAATTAAAGAACAGAATCAGAACACAAATATCCCTGCAACATAGAGGTTGAAAATTTTGAATTTTTTGAAAATCTACTTTGCCCTCTATTTGTTTCAGTTACAGTAACTCAGTCACTACAACAAAAAGTACTCTGAACTTTTAATCCAGTCCTGTATCACAAGGAACAGCAGTAGGAGTGTTTACTCTCACAAACAACACCTCTGAGAACTTTATCCAACTTCAGAACATCAGAACTTGCAACTGGGTTCAAAAAGCAAGTTATTCTCATAATGCCAAAAAGCTCTGCATTTTGTGCTTGAATTTCAAGGGTGAGGATGTGCCACATTACTGCTCATTTCTCTTTCAGGGTTCATTTCTCCTGAAAGTGCTGTTGCAACTTAACTGTGACGTATTTAATTCAAACAGCTGTAATTCTCCTCAATTCAGTACCAAATGTTGCTCCTTTGCATTATAAATTGATTAAACTTTACCCCACAATTAGATTATTTCTCTCCAGCTTTTTAAACACAGACCAAATACATACTAAACCAGCAACAATTTACACACACAAAGCCATCTTTGAAACAAACCAGAATGTTTTGCTTGCTAAACGGTCAAGGAATACTGATTTTCTTCCTTATTTCTGATGTTCTCATTCTGTCTTAGTTTTGGCAAGAGCTTTTCAGGCTAAACATCTCATCAACAAGTGAAGACTTATCTCTGCAAGTAAACTTCTACAGCAAAAATCTCTAAGTAGCTCCTGTTCAGAAGAAGGCACAGTAGGAATCAAATAAAGTACTGTAAAAGGTATAATTTACATTGTAATTGAAATAGGCAGCCTGATTTTTACCTGCAACGACCAAGAGAAGCTAACCCTGCTCATTCACTGTGCCTGGCCTGGCGCACTGTGCAGGTCCGGCCCTGTGTCAGCAGCACCGCCCCTGAGCCAGCACAGCCCCAGCTCTCTGGCTCAGGGGGCTGAATTCCATGATTTCCATGGCCGAGTCCTTGTGCCTCCCTGCTGGAGCTCGGTGCACAGGGCAAACAACACCCATGGCTCTGGATACAGCACAAACTGATAAAACCCAGTTTGACCAGCTCAGCACTGCTCCCACTGGATCTAGGAGAACTGGCAAACCCAGAGCTAGAGCAGGGGAAGATAACAGCTAAGCCATGAGTAAGAAAAACAGAAATTCCATATGTAACATGCTTTTGAGAACTGTGAGAAGACTTACTACTTCATAAAAAAATCCAAGACAAATATCAAAAAAACCCAAACCAACCTCACAAACTCGCCAGCCTTTCTAAACCTGGACAGGGCACTCACTGCTCAGATTGAGGCTGCCATTTCTAAAGCCCTTCTCCTTTCTGCAGCAGCTCAGTCTTTCCATTTTGTTCTCCATTTCTTTGTTCACACTATTGCTATCATCTCCCCTGGATTTTACTAATACATCCATTTCAAATGTACAAGACTTGGAAACATCAAATATCCATTAGTTACACAGCAAAGCAAGTAATATGTTATTTTCATTCTTTCTGCATGCCCAAACAGTCCAATCAAGAGCAGTGAAAAGAGTTCAAAGGCAGTCTGAGGTGAGTGCTGGCTTTGACACAAACTGCTTACTTGAGTTAGTTTCTGATCTGTAAAGAACTGCATTCACTCACAGAAGACCAAGGGAAGTTTGAAGACGACCTGTGAAGGTACTCACCCCACTTAGCACAGACAACTGAGGCAGAAGAATGAGCCTGTGCTGCCATTCCTCAGCTGAGGTCCCTGCTGTGATGCTGCTCTTAGGCCATACCCAAAGTGTTCTAATTTTCATGCTATCCACCACTCATTTAAGGAAAATCAAGGTGACTCAGCAGGAACTAAGAAATATATACAGCCTAACACCCAGAAACTAGGAATATAGAAGAATACTATGATACCCCAATCTAGAGTTATAATAATTTAACAGAGACCCTTTAATACCTTTGAAATTCAAGTGGACAACATTGCAAACTCCTACCTCTGTATTACCAATGACTTTAAATCCCAAAATCACACAGAACCACTTAATTTTTAAGGCTGGAAGGGACCTCTGGAGATCATCCAGTCCAACCCCCCTGCCAAGGCAGGGTCACCTGGAGCAGGTGACACAGGAATGTGTCCGGGTGGGTTTGGAATGTCTCCAGAGAGGGAGACCCCACACCCTCCCTGGGTAGCTCTCCCAGTGCTCTGCCACCCTCCAAGGAAAGAAGTTCTTCCCCAGGCCGAGGTGAAACTTCTTGTCTTTAATTTATGGCCATTGCTCCTCAGCCTGCCACCAGGCACTGAAGAGTCTGGCATCATCCTCTTGGCACCTGCCTGGAGATTATTTATATGCATTAATGAGATTCCCCTCTGTCTTCTCCACACTAAACAGATCCAATTTTTCCTTCATAAGAGATGCTCCAGACCCTTCATCAACTTTGTGGCAAATGCTAGATCCTCTCCAGCAGCTCCTGGTCTTTTTTGTACTGAGGAGCCCAGAACTGAGCAAATATATTAAGAATAAAAAGAATAGGAAGAATGATGGTATTGTGACTCCAGTGATGTATTTGATGCTTTCGCTTTATTAAAATGAAAAGTTTCCTTAAGCTCATCCTAAACACCATTTTAGAGACAATTAGTATTCCCAGCTCTGTATATGGGAAATTGATGTGTTTGTGGGTTGGGCATTTTATTACTATTTAGAGTCATACATGACATCAATATGGAAGTTATGAAACTTGCCCAAATCTTGGAAACATCAAATCTTGTTCAACTCTTTCATCTTTGGAATTGCCCTGAGAAATAAACATTGCAAAGTAAACATCTTTTCAGAAAGTTCCCTTTGTGGGCTTATAAGAAACAAAATATTTTTCTTCTCCTTCTCAACATATTTCTTTCCTTCTTCTCAAAGGCTGGTTTGGTTGTTTTTATAGGGTTTTTTTGTTTGTTTGTTTGGTTGGTTTTTTTTTTGATACCATACCTTTTCTCACCCAAGTTTTACCTTTTCACACATATCTGGCTATGTGTGCATATGCACACATATGCTTTTCTTCGAAGCATCCTGAAGGAAAAAAACAACTCAAAAAATCACTGGCTACTGAACTGAGCAATGCAGTGATGCTGCAAATGGCATTGCTCAGTTTACCTGCACTGCAGGTAAAAAAGCTGTTACCAGCAGCAGCACTGAAGCCACCCACAGGCTTGAGAAGACAGTTCTAGTTTACATTTGGAAAGCTTCAAAAAATAGCCACAGAAATGAGTATTCTACCTTAAAATAATGCAAGTTCCCAAGGGCAGGTTTCTTGCAGATTAACACTTTTTAGATTTCTACACCTCAACCTAGACTAAGGCCAGAGCTCTACACATTTTGAAATCCAAGCCAGAATAGTTTCCCAATGTTTTGTTCCAACTCTAGGGGACTTACTGGAGGAATTATTGTTCCCTTTTTAACTCAACTGCTTTTCATAAGAAGGGAATTGTGTTCCAAACAAGATAGATCTTAAGGAAGTGTTTCCTCAATGGTGATCAAATTTTGACACGTGAGGTCAAATGAGTTTTTAATCATGTTATTACTTAGTAAAGTTTAACAGTAATTTTTGATGAATAAATGTAAGTGTTAAATATCTACAGTTGCCATTCATTCCCATACATTCCTCATGAAGGTCAATGAGATTATTACATTTTCAGAGAAAATAATGTCTAGCTAACTACCTAAAACAGATTTTTCCTCTGCTCTACACAAGAGGAACGTCCTGTGGGAAGCACTAAGTTGCATTTAGCATCTCTGATTTTTCAGATCAGCACTGACAGCTGTCCTGAGGACAATAAAATGAAGGAACTGCTCCTGCTACCTCAGGGGGCTTATTGCTCCTATTCTACACAGGACACAGTGGGGAGAGGAAAGGTGTCTGACAGCTGGGAGCTCTTTCAACCACAGCAAGCAAACCACAGGAAGGAAACAGTCAGATCACAAACTCAACCACGGAAAGAACACCAGCTTTGCTTCAAGGCTGCAGTCTCATGTTGTGTACACCATACTTACAATGAAATGTTCATGTCAAAAAGCATTCCTATTTATCCTGACAAAACCATAAGAACTGTGACAGTGTTCTTATTCAAGACACAAAAAATGAGAAGAACTAGTATTGGGCTCTGTCAAAAAAGGGAAAAAATACTATATTTACTCTCTATATACTATATAATACTATATTACATATAGTATTATCTGTAATATTATTCCTCTTCAGAATGACACACCAGACATACATACACCTCACTCATCTTGCTGCATTTCGATTTGTTTTCTAAAATTAATTTTCCATTATTCTTGGGGAAGTCCAGTTCAGCAGTAGGATGTTATTGAACTTCCAAGTTCTAAAGGTTAAATGCAGAATCAATATATTTTGATTGCACTTGTGGGAACAAGAATTAAAAGTGCTTATCAGAATGATCAGAATTTGAAACTCTTATAAGAATTTCTTATGTTTGTTATGTATACAGGGGATGATCTTTATCATTCACTTTAAAAAAATCAACATAATCAAAGTCAATATCCAAAACACTCAGCTTCCTGAGGAAGTATAAGAAAAGAAAACAGAATCTTCCTCAGCCAGCCCAGAACAAGGAAAGAAGAGGTCATTTCCCTACACACAGCATCCTTCAGCACTCAGCTGCAGCGCAGTGCTGCTTCCAACACTGACCGGGATGACTTCCTACAGATTCTCACCTTTGTCCTTGCCTAGTTAAACTACAGCCACCTTAAATTCCAACAGATTCCCTCCAATTGTCTTATCACAAAAGCCTTCAGCTGACTGGGGGCAGGGGGCCCATTTTTTAACAGTTGTTCCCCAGCAATTAGTGCAATGAGGTCAGAATCCCATTATCTGACTGATTTTATCAGCTGAAAGGAGAGCTTTGTCTTCCATAGTCTAAGGCATACACAATGCACCACAGCCTCTCACAGGGAACCTCTGAGTTCCTTGAGGTATTTCAAACACTGGCAGCCAACTCCTGGAGTGAGTGCAGGCAGTCAGGAGAGCACTGAGGCAGGGTCACCACAGAGAACTGCACATTGCCACAGTTGCACCCCCACCCACAGCCTGCTGGGTCTGCCCCACACTCTGCCAACAGCTTGGATCTTGGGCTTTTCACTGGATCATCATCCCAAGGAGAAGGGACTGCTTCCACCATCCCAAGGAGAAGGATTCTGCTTCCCTGAATGTATTTCTGATAGAAGATTCAAGAGATCAGACTAAGGACTCAGGGACTGCCCCAGAGCATCAGGTGCATGTTGTTTGTCTATTTCATTATCTCTTTTACACAGCAGTGGCAAATGCAGGAGATAACACACACTAAAGTTCTCTCTTGAGATGTGTATAAAAAAAACTTTGCAGCATCACTGAAGCTGAAAAGCCAGTGTTTAGTCCCACCTTCTGTCTGAGTGTACATCCACAGAAGTGACATCAAGCATCTCTTGAAACAGAAATAATAACCTTATTTCTCTCTGAAGCATATGTACTAATCACTGAAAGTACAGCAGTGCTCATTGTAATTATTTTCCTTTTGGTACCTTGGGTTCCAATGCACCATTCAAGGTAAAAAACAAGCAAACAACAACAAAAAAAAACCCCAGAATTTTCAACACTGCATGTCAGTGAAATGAACCTACTTTGATTTAGATCACTCTGGAAGCACAAAGTCTCTGTAATAGTACACATGGACAGTTTGAGCAGTAAAGTCATCTTTACCTCACAAAGAATAACCTTGAGAGGAAAAGCTAGGACTAAACATATACATACACACTTTAACAATAACTAGGTTGTTGAACCATTCCACTCAATTCTCCCTGTGCTTCCAAACCCACAAGACACTACCTTACTCAACACAATTTCCACTGCCTGCTGATCTAGAATCCCAAAGGTCAGTGGCTACCTTTTGAATGTAAAGATACTGCATGTATCTAAAAACATTCCTTAATCACCAGTTTTCTTGACAAATTTTTCTACAAGAGACATTTTTGCTCCAACTTCTGGGCACTGTTCTCTCCAAGCTAAAGAAGCAGCTCAGTGTTTGACTCCCCACATCCATGTACTTCCCAGCTTGTTTAGCATGACTCACTTTTCCAGAATGGCCTCTCAAGTCCACGGTTCACACATCACAGACAGGATCACAGAACCTTCTGCTTGGTGGTACTGCTGCTCAATGCAAAAAATATGAGACCTCTCTCCCAAAAAAAGCCCTAATCAAGAACTGTATGCACAAATTTGGAGGAATGCTGCATTGTAGTTAAATAATTAAATACTGGATTACAGATCCAGTTAAATCTGAGTATTTATAGAAGTGTTTATGACACAGGCCTAGTAAATCACATTATCCATGAAAGGCAGAAGGCTGACACTCAGGAATAAGGCAAAACAAACCAGAGTGCAAGACCCACAGGCAGCTACATCTCAAATGATCTCAGGTCAAGTTACTTCAGATGAAGAATCGCACTCAAACACCCTGGTAACTCTATCAGCCAGCAGCCAAGCAAAGCTTACCAGCTCCTGAGGGCTAAGGCGTGGGAAAACCATGCTGGAGTTTGGGATCCTTGTCTGTTTTGCTTCTTTCCATTTTGCTTTCCAGCTGGCAGTGAAACCACGTAGGATCACAAACTCCAAAGTGCTGGCAGTAGTGTTTCACAGATCACTACTCCAGGCCAGTGCACCAGCAAAAGATAGCAAAATCACCCAGAACAGAGAGGCTAAAAAAGCAAAGTGGCAAGCCATGTTTCTCCCCTCAGCAAGGGATGCTGCCACAGAGAAGCACAGACAACTTGCAATTTGCTTTTGCTTTAAGTAGTTTCTCTGCCATACTGACCTAGGTCAGTATTACTAGGACCTAAAGATTCCTAATTTAGAGTATAAATTTTAATGTGTAATTGAAAGGATTTATCCTCTCATTATTTGCCTCAAATATGACTTTTTTTTTTGTGTCATTTCAAAACCAAGATCTTCAAGGAACTCACATAATATTTCAATTGTTTAAATCTTGGGATGCAACCTGAAAAGCAATTATTTTCCCACAATACAATCAGCTTAAGCAGCACATACTGCCCTCCTACTAGTTTCCATCCTCAAAAAAATCCCCTCCATCATATCTTGTGCAAGTGTTTTGTGGCCACTATCCTCACCAGTTCATCTCAATTCCAACAACAGCAACTGCTCCAGTTTGGAAGGCAGTCCTGGGAATGTGAAAGCTCAGACAACAGCCTCCCACCAAAGTAAAAGAAGCCCTACTGCAGTGCACACAGCTGGGACCAGAGGCACAGCAACTGACACAGTTTAGAGCAGCAAACTCCAGTCACACACTGCCTACCTGGTGGGTTTGATTAAAACCACAGTGGTGGTCAAACAGTTGTGCAGACTGCCCAGGAAGCCATGGAATATCATCCTTGGAGGTGCTCAGAACTGATCTGCACAAGATTCTGGGCAGCCCTGTAGCTGACCCTGCCCTGAGTATGAGTATGCCCAGGTGATCTCCAGAGCTCTGTTGAGCTCTAGATGATCTGACCTCACTGTTCTGCAATTATTCTATAAATCAGATTTGGTGAGAATTGCCTTGAGCACAGACTTGAACTAGCTGATCCCTAGAGTCCCTTCCAACATTAATTACTGTGTGATTCCATGTAAGTCACATTTCTGAAACCAAATCATCCAACTGCAGACACAACCTCCATCTCTACTCTTACACACAGCTTGGCTTCAGTGTTTTATCACTCATAGAGAACATCAGCTGGAGTTATTTCAGTTTGGTTTTTCCCTTAGGGGAGGAGAAGAACACAGTATCAGTATCAAAGAAAGCAAAATAATACTGTATTAGCTTTATATAAGAAGCCTAAATAAATCATCTCTATCTATGGCTTATTTAAAAAGTGCAATGACAAAATGCACACAAGTAAAAGATATGTCCACCAAGAAGTAACCAACATGAATGTAGACATCAGAGCAGCAATCACAGCATCCAAGCACTTCACCTGAAGACAGAATGCCTCTCACCTTGTTTTTAATCAAGAGAATCATAATCCAGTTACCAAGCACTGCACCATATAAATTTTAGATCACTATACTCTGAAGATCTGTCAAAGAAGAGCCTCAGGACATGTAACAGTATCCCACTAAGCCAGAGCTGGGCTGATTTTCCAAGATCAGAGCTTGCAAGTATGAATAAATGTTTAAGAGGCTTGCATTACAATTCCAGTTACAGGTGCACAATAACAGCCTTGACATCTTCCATTGTGACAATTAAAAAGTAGCCTACAGAGGTTAATTTCTCTCTTTTTTTTTTGCAGGGGGTGTTGCTTGTTGCTTTTTACAGTCGACATAGCCACAGCAGAACTACACATTTGCTAGTTAATTTACCAAATTCTCCTAGAATTAGCAGTTGAAATGCAGGTGTTCTGAACATGTGCACACACAGTACATTTTGCCCCATGGAAGCAGCTGACAACTATTTCTGTAGTAACAGGATTAGCAGGGTGGGAGTGTGTTTCCTGGTATTTTACCCCTTGAATCTCAGTATGAAGAAATATGTCACTGGGCAGTAAGACTTTCACCCCTGCCCTGCTTGTGGGTACAGAATTTCTTCCTGTGAATCTCAACCAACCATTCTTAGTAAGAAATTTCAGGAAAAGTGTCCTTCCCTACCCTGAACAACCACACACCCAGATGGCATCTTCCCACCCTCAATTTGGGTAGCTGTCAGTTAAGAACATTCAGTTTTAGCAGTCACATGGCTACTAGAGCATCTCCAGAACACAGTACAACTCTGAGCTCACATTAACTTCACACATCCAAAGAAAGCAAGTCTCAAATCAAGGATACAGAAAGACAGAAGTTCAAAAAGGAAAAGAGGGTAAATAATGTTAAGTCTTCCAGATCCTTGAAAAAGAGTAACTTCTTGTGTTAGAAGTTGTTAGTGACTTTGGAGTAAGGACACAATGGTAACAAATAGTTTGGTTTAAAAAGCACAATACAGGGAACACAGCAGGGTTCTGTTTTACTTTCAAATGCAGTGCTTGGGCATTGAGAGGGGAAGAGAAACAAGTCCAGGAAGTCACTGAGAGAGAAGAGAATGAGAACTGGAGCAGCCATACCCTCCTGGCAGAAGGACATGAGACTTGGATTGGGAGGACAAGGTAACAAACACCACCACAGCATTCAAAAGGCTTATTCAGCTATCAGCAAGGTAAACATTCCTAAACCTTATCAGGAAATGTGGAAAGCAAAAAACACCTCATTTTTCCTCAGCAAAAAGGACTATCCCCATTCTATTAACATCTAGCTGCCATATTACTTCACCATGAAATGGATTTTCCTGTTTTTTTGAAAACACCTACCTTGAAGAAGTATCTTTTTAAACAGACAATCTACTACACTTTGAGAGACAGTTGTGAAGTGTCAGTCTCTCCTTGCTTATAGGCACATCAGTCTGTTCCAGGATTTTCCTGATGAAAAACTCTTTCTAAAGCTAACACATTAACGATTAGCAGGTGTTACCAAAAAAAAATAGCATGCTACAATTGTCCCTGCATTCAATCTCAAACTGAGTAACAGAGCTCTGACAGAACTCAAAAGCAGGTAATAAGTTGAAGGTGTAGAAAGAAAAAAAACACTAAGATGGATTAGTCAGTAAAACCAGTATTTAAATTCTGAACATATAGTGCAGAAGAAGAGATAGGGGAAAAAACTCCTTTTTTTAATCTAAGTTGTTCCATTGCATTCAGCAGCCCACAGACCTGCAGATGAGCTCACACATCCCAAGGAGCATCTTCCTACAGCTCAATCAAGATCTTCCTTTTTATTAGCCCTTTATACCCTTTTTGTTTAGTGTCTATGTAATAGAAATTAAACTTATCCACTGCTACCATGAAAAATCAAAGTGATTGCGAAGGTTCAGTTTCCAAAGAGTGGTGCAAAGGGGTGAATGGGGTCTAAGAAAAAGCAATTCATTGTGTGAAGCAAGTGAAGAAGCATCCTACAATGTAACTGAGGCAAGGCACAGCAGCCAGGGGATGTGGAGCAAAGCCTGGGTCAGACTGAGTACACTGGAGAACACCAATGTCTCCTTAGAACAGCACCTTGAGGCCACACAAAGGGTTAAGGAGCAGCAACAGCCTGAAGCTTAAGGCTCCATTCATTCTCAGCCCAGAGGATCTCCTTTATTCACAAAGCTACTCTGAAGTGAAACCAGGAATCAGCCTGGCACTGAGGATGGCTTTCCTGGGATGGGAAAGGACCAGCCAAGAAGAGAAGCTAGCACAGGAAAACCTTCTCAGGTGGGTTATTCATTGACTATGAATGTAGAAACACTGTCCATACAACAGCACAGCTGCAGATACTTTGATAACCCTCTCTACTGCTTTCATGGGCAACACAATTACTTATTCACAGCCAGTCAGAGTGGGATTTTTTCTCTCAACTCTGGCTATGCTATTAGATATTTGCAAAATATGGCATTTCAGATATGGCTTCATTTCAGAGGGCAAAAGAAACCTCATTTTTACCAAAGACTTACAAGCATGTTTTATAGAAAACACAACTTTTTCTAACTTCCAATTTATTAATATTTTCCTTTTTCTTTTTAAGTTCTCTTGAGGAGCCAAGGCCACTAACAAGCACAAGAAAATATAACAGCAGCTCCAGAAGAATCAGCAAGCAGGAAGAACCAGTAAGACACGTCCATGCTTTTTTCCCTTTCCTTAAAAGGACACACAGCAGCAACAGGGATGACCCTGTCACCCACAACATCTTTTTATTTCAATAATAACTCCTCATCTTCTTAAAGAGCAGCAATGAAACCAGCTCCACTGGGGAGCCAAGAGGCACTAAAAGCAGCCCTGAGATACTGCCCAGCACCATCAGCTGCCCTGCTCCCAGTTCTCCTCTTTCATTTCCTACTGGCAGCAGTCCCACCACAGCCTTTCACTATCCCAGTGGTTCACAACCAGACCTCTTCAGAAAAGCTGGACACAAAGCACTATATACTAACTTAGGAAAAGCACTTTTTAAAAACACCATGTTCTTGTTTTTGGGGGGGTTGGTTTTTCTGTTTTATAGACTGCATCCCTACCCCACTCCAAATAGCTGAATTCCTATGAACCCCAGGCTGAAGAATTACCCCAGACATTTCTGAGTCAGGAGCCAACTCAGTCTCCTTCCCTCCTCTCAAGAGACGT
The DNA here is from genome assembly GCF_901933205.1 of Camarhynchus parvulus. Lineage (NCBI taxonomy): Eukaryota > Metazoa > Chordata > Aves > Passeriformes > Thraupidae > Camarhynchus > Camarhynchus parvulus. The sequence goes on from NC_044580.1 coordinate 5,688,071, forward strand.
TGGCTACAGTCACTGGGAAAAAATGACAGAGTAATTACTGGACAGGAGGCTTCACACTGACCTCTGTAGGTATTCACATTTACATAACCACCACATCGGTTCCCATCCCACCCTACAGACATCCAGCTAGGACTTCTTTATTTCCTGTTTGCACATCAAAGTAGAGGAATGAAACAAGGGAATTCACTAACATGCTCAAGAGCAATAATTGTTGACCAGATTAGAACTTCCTAGCAGCAAGCTGCCTTATGCATACCATGCAAAACAGCACACTTCAAAAGCAGTTCCTCTCATGAAAATCCATTTGGCAGACTTAAAATTATTTCCACTGCTGTAGATGAACTAACACTGAATTTTACATAAAACCCAGTATACAAATCTAGAAAGCTTAAATTACCTAAAATTACAATCTTTTTAATCAAATAGCTTCAAGGCCTGCCTTTTCAGTTCCAACTTGACCTTCCACTTCCCAAATTCAGTTTTAAGGTGACAAAAAGCCCAAACAGACCTAAAAACACAGTCCTTTCAAAGGGGAAGAAAGAGCCACACCCAGAAAGCCAAAGGTTAACTGTAAAAATGGTCACAAAGCTAATTTTGTGTTCACATCAGCATTTAAAAATACACTCATTTCAGTGGAACAAACTGCCTCACCAACAGCTTTAACCACATGACACCAACTTCTATTCCCACAAGTTCATCTGTATCAATGATACAAGATTATATTCTTGACCAAAACAGCATCATGTCCATTCATCACCACTCTGGAATGCACATTGCCAAGTATGCAAGAGAACTATGAGGGCAGAAATGATCAAAGCGATTTTAAAATATGCACTGGGCTTCTACAGAATTGCATCTTCTAGCTACCTCAAACTGTATTTAAAAATGGAGTTGGCAAACCCAAAGCCCTCAAACAAGAGCAAATTCCTCTTTTTTAAAGTTATTCTGATTATATTTCACATTAAGAACTGCAAGAAGGAAAATCTGCAGAACTATAACCTGACATTCCAGTTTGCAATGTGAAAACACACTCAACTTCACACAGCCTTGACCTCACCCTGGATTGCCCCAGCATTCCTTGAGCTACAGAAAGCAGCTCTACTGAATTCAACAGTCTGAATGCAATAAATTGTAAGAAAATATCAAATAGGTTACAGACCAAGGGAAATAGTAGTGTAAATGTTTAAGTCTTGCCCCATCTGTTACCTTAAGTTTCACATTCTAGAGCAAGTTATGACTTTAATTGACAAAAGAGAACAAATTCACCTCAAGAGCGAAAAAGCTCAAAAAGAAGCAAAGAAAAAGGGTAACAGAAATCCCACTGTATTTTTCCCTCTGCAAATATTTGTTCACATTGCTGTGCATTAACTCCAATCTGTTCCACAAAAAAAAAAGGAAATCAGAAATCAGTGGCTGAAGGGCTTCCACACTCTTGCCTGATGTGAGTCAGCACCTTGACTCTTGAGGGAAGGTGCACATAAAACAATGTCATTTAATTTCACAGCTAAACAAATTCTTTTGAGAGCAGAACTTCACTTGTACCAAACTCTTGCCCTTTGATGTTACCACCAGCACCCCAATCATCAGGTGTACATTGGCATCTGCAAGTAAATGATGCAAAAGGCCAATTTTGTGATAACATGGGCCTCAGGTAAATCAGCAACATATTTTTAGGATCACTTCGTGACTTTTTTGAGGAACTAAGTCATTACAAGGCAATACAGGAAAAAACTGAAGTCTTAAAAGCTCTTTTCCCATTCCACCTCTGCTTTACATCTTGCAACAACATCGAACTAAGGATTTTAGCTGCCCAGCCCTGACAAACTGAACACACCAAGGTTCCAGGAGCAGGTACCGATGATCAGTTTGCAGGCTTTTATCAGCCTGGTGACATTTTCCTTGACAGCGCATCGTCAGCTTCCGAGTCGGTGCTGTTTACCCTCAGAAGATCAAAGACAACTCGTGCTTTACCATAACAATAGTGCAGATTATTGACGCACACACTCAACAGACCTAAAGATTGAGACCAGTGCCAGTGACACTTCACAGAAGGGAAAAGTTCTGCTCCTCTCTCCAGACTGGAGGGAAGGGTAACATCAGTATAGCATTAGGTATAGAACAGAGTAACACCATTATTTCAAATAACCTACAGCCCCACATAGCTACATAGAACACATGATTCCATCTGTACAATTAAATGCAAACATCAGTGCTACTTTGAAATAATTTTCAAAAGCAGTATCTTAGGTTCTCTTTATTTTTAGGATACAACACAAGCATATTTTCAGTTTGGATTTTTTTTTGCTACTGGGTACACACTTTTTACATGATGAAATCTGAGCTTCTCATGTAAGCAAGTGATAAGCACCAAAACACAGAGAATTCTAGTATCTGAAGCTTGCACATGGAACTCAGTCTGAACAAGGCTAACAGAATGGTAAGCTTAAATTGCAAAGCCTAAACCATTTAGACCAGTCCACAAAAAACACCATCCCACATCACCAAAAGTAATGCTCTTATTTAAATGCATGTCTGTTACTTGTTTTCAATATTGAGAAGAGGAAGAAAAAAAGCTGCATGCTCTATAAGCACTCACAAACAAAATAAAAAACTGAGGTATCAGAGAAAACTACAAATAAACCCCAGTAAATACTGGCAGAAGTTGGACAGCCATCATGTATTCTGACAATGAAAATCTAGACACACTAGCACTGTAAGTGATACCAAAAGCTTTCTGTTGGCAGGTTGAATAGAAGGAGAACGTCATGGCATTTTTAGCCTTTAAAGTTAGACCGCTGGTGGTCTCCCTGTCTGTACAGGCCTGAAGAACTACCTTTACTCGCAGCCCTAAGTACCTGATACAGAGACACATCACAAATTATTTCCTATAGCAGTCAGTTTGGTACCTTTTAGAAATGGAAACAGAAAAATTAATTATGTTCAAGTACATTGTTCTGATTCTGCACAGATAAGACACACCAAGAAAAAAATCCCAAACTAATCACTACACCAAGACACGTCCACAATGTAATAGTGGATGCCATGGCTTCAGTTCAACTTTGAAATAAATCAGCTATGCAGTAACTCAAGCAGAGGCAGACCTATGAGAAGCTGCTCTCTCCCTCAGTCATCATCATTTCATCAAGATTAATCCCTGATTGCAAGCCAAGCCAGGGTGAAGATGAGAAGCACGTAGAGTATTCCAGAAGAGGAACTCTGAACACAACGACTAAAAATAAAAGTCTATACATAATTACTGAGAGATGGTACCCATCAAATCCACCTCTTAGCAAGTATTTCCCATCTGTGCTTAATGGGCAGATGTCTTTTTCATTCACTCAGCACATTTTCTGAAATGGAAAACTATGAATGACATTCTAGTTGTTTATCCAACCAGCTGGAGAAGAAACTGGGTAAGCACTTGGTTAACAGCTGAAAAGCCTGTGTAATTGTGGTGAATTACCTGTTTATGCCAGATTAGAGCTTCAGTTTATTCAGCTATTGCCCCAAAAAGCTACCAAGTCACCTGTCACTGAGAATGAGTTATTGGGGAAAAGAGCAAATGAGTTATCTACAAACCTGCAAATTCAGCAAGGAACAGTTTTTTCAAAGGAGCATTCCCCTAAATAAGTAAGGAACCAGAAAAGTTCAGCTTCAGGACACCAGACAAATCAGTTTGATGAGTCAGTTCATTGGAGAAACCTATCAGGAGACCACAGATTGCAGAGAAACCATTCAATTCAGAGTATTCTTTGGAAAAAAATCCTCAAGACTAAATAAGTGAGGATAAAATCAGTGAAAAACTTCATCAGAAAGGTGAGATGTGAAAGAGTAGTTCCAGCCAAGGTAGCTTAGCACAATTTTATCATTAAAGTGAGAACTGAACAGCAAAACAAAACCTACTGCCAGAATGCTTTCAAAGCTTGACTGATAATAGTCATATCTTCAGTCATGCAACTTCTAATGATCTGCACAAAAAAATTAAGTGCAGTGAAAATATCTAAATCTGTACCTCTTGTATCTGTATTGATTTAGTTGCATCTTTTCCACTCATTTTTGTAGGTTCACCTTCAGAAGTCACTTCTGAAATGTAATCCTCTCAAAGATACTGTAATGTTATCAACACGTGTAAATTGTGCATCCTTTTAGCCTCACTGTGCCATTTAAATTGATCCAGATTAACACACGTTGAACTGAGCTGTGGAAAATATTTTCTTCTATGAAAGTTAAGGTGCAACTAAGAAGTACATATGCAAATATATACAAAAGCCAAATATTTTTGTCCTACCAATTACCACAAGACATAGAGAGTTCATATAAAAAAATAAAACACTCACTATGTAACTACACTGTTCAGTTAGTTTCCTGCTGTAAAATCATTACTCATTTTATTCTCTTCACTGCACTGTTATAGCAGGAAAAATACCTTACATTCTTTTACAACTTGAAATTTATGTTTTAGTGCATTGTCACTGTTTAGTACATGGTCAAAGAGCAAAGGTAACTTTAAGTACACCAGTCCTTATCCTTGCACACACAACTCTACTGCTTCAAGAGATTTTAGGCACAGGCTGTGCATATTTTGCAGTGACTGGAACTGCAGTAAACAGGTGAATTCCTGATGTCACACTCCTCCCAAACAAGGGGACAGTGATGCCATGCTGTACAACAGGAGCTCAGAATTACATTAAATGCCATACATGACACATACAGTACCAATCAGGTGTTACCTGTTTATTTTCTACCTCTCAGCAGAATAGAACAGAGGTGCTTAGCTTTTGATCCAAATGCACTGAACTCTAACAGGCTTACAACCCGAGACAGAGACAACCAAAGAATACATTAAATATACACCTATTCCCTGGGAACAAAGATTAAATTGTGAGTTGCTAAACTTGCCTTCATAGGTAATAGGCTATTGTGCTTGTCATGTAGAGTCTTGATTTAGAAGTTTACCTACCCCAAACATCCAGCACCTTATTTTCAAACAGAATATGGATTCTCTGTGTTTTGTAGAAGAAATAAAAAACAATTTATCCTTCTAACAGTCTCACCAGGCTACTGGAATTAAAGATTTTATTCTTTTGTACTTATTTCTCTTCTTCTGATGATCTCTACAATTCAGGCACTACCTGATCTAACAACTATTAATAAAACTAAATAAAAGTAAAGACAGTAAACAAAAAATCAAGTCAGCTTAATCTCTATTCCTGTTCTAGTCCTGTGTCTTCATACTAAAGAAGGTACTGGCATAATCACCAAGTGTGATGCCCATTAAGCATCAGACACTAAAAGGAAACATTTGTCAAATTCTTCTTACTCTTCAGAGCAATTCAAGAAAAGACAGAGCTCAAACTATAGGATAGATGCTACACTGCAGTAAACGACTTTGCACTGTACTGAAAGGACCATTGTTGTTTAATCCCTGCTCTGCCCAGTCACACACACTTTCTTCTCCCTAATCCACCCCCTCTTTAAAGCCACCGCATGAACTTTTCAAGGCTGCTTGTTTGCAGCAGCTCTGAATAACCCACACAAACCGCATCTCTCACACACGTGACTAGTTTTGAAGTGAAAATTAACACAAATACAATTTAAATGGAGACAAGTCAACACTTGGGCCCAGATAACTGTGTGTGTAGTCAGCAGGGAAGAAGTGTTGTTATAGAAAATGGGGGCGAAAAGCATGCAATGAGAGCTGGCTTTGTTCACAGGCAGTAGCCTAAGTGCCTATCAGTCAGCAAAAGCATTTTTAAAACAGCTGCATCAAAGCTTTCTGCAAGTTAGTCAGCATGTGACAGGCCAGCACATTACAACAGTGCCACAGCAATCTCTGCATAATAGGAGTGCTCTGAGTGACCTGAAAGGTCAGTGTTTTCAAGCATTCCAGTAATCTGTAAATTGCCTTGGCTTATCACTTGGAAGCAACATAATTACATTGCTTGAAGGGCTAGGACAGTAGAGACAGATTTTAGGTATTATGTTTTGGTCAGCTACATACTAACCTCTACACTGTAAGCATATCCAGGAAACTCAGAATAATGTACAAATTTAAAAAAGGAACATTAAAACATCAAAGTCTGCTCTTCTGATAGAGGGAAAGCTATTGACCAAGTTTTGTAACCATCTATAGTAGTTTATCAAGTAGAAATATCTTCGAAGGGTTTTTTTAAATTTCTTAACAAGTGTTCCAAAACGTTTAAAGATATTTCCTACAAACCTAATTTTTAAATACAGCAAGACTGCAACTACTACTGAGTAAATTAAAAGGTCCTATTCGGGAAGTTAAAAGGTGGAACAAACAAAATATAATTTTCATAGTAAGGGTTTCGTTTCAGTTGAAAACCAGTACTTTCTGTTAGAGAAAAGGAAAATTATTGTTGCCAGCTATAACCATCCCAAGCAATTTACTCATAGGCCAATCATTGGCTTTAACAACAGATTTTTCTAGAAATAGAAAAGCAAAATTAGATCTACCAGTCCATCTACCTCACAAGATTAAAAATGCTGTCATTGAGTTGTCAACAGCCTAATCAGTTACAGTCAAAACTATTTCAACCCACTCTTTGATTGAGGCATTGTGTGGTGCCCTAAAGCACAGAAAGCAGCCACTGGGCCCACCCAAGGCTCCTGCACAGATCTGTCCTGGCAGCCCCCAGCTCCCCTCACCTTGTCCCTTTTGCTGCACACCTCCAGCACCATCTGCTTCCACTGCCAGCAAGCACCAACAAATCCAGCTCTGCTGCTTCACTAGAGGTGAATTCCAGCATTCACACAGGAGAGACGAAAACCAAATACAAAAAGCAAGGCAAAAAAATCTCAATTTTAATTCCATCATAAAGAAGAAAGAAAAAAGCTATGCAATATTTCTCTGACACTGCCTGCTTTTGTTTAAAGTAGTTTTAAGGCACAGTGATATTTTTTTTTTCAATGGAGATAAAAAATGCAGTCAGAAGTTCAGGCTAGTGAAACACATGCTGCAGAAACATCACATTTATGTTTAAAAGGCATCTCCTGCCTGTTTAAACTACAATGCTAGCACAGCTTCAAGTGCAGGACATAAATCTCACATTACTGTAAACCAAACTAAGTTTACAGCCAGAAAGACAATACTAGTATTACCAATAATGCAACTGACTTAAAAGGTGCCCTCATCATGCAGGAAGGAAAAAAAAATCCAACACCACTGGTCATTCTAAAGGAGAAACTATCTCAGTAACTCTCAACCATTGGCTCTTTGCCATTCCTTACACACCTTCCCAAGACAGAGGCATTTACTGATTGCAAATAAACACAACAAGTAAGAAAACCTTTTATTGTGAGCACTGGTATGCAAACATTTTAAACAACAGATCCCCTCATTTGAGACTCAGCATATTCCTGGGCAGTTCTAGGGTGGATTTACCATTGAACTACCAACAATAAACAAACGACAGAGCATTGGAAAAAAATAACCCCACAGAATGCTTCTACAGCACTCTGATTCAGATGAAATATGTTCTTCATTCAAGCCATCAACACTGTTTCTGTAAACCTGTATACCTTTCTTGTACCTCCTAGCTAAATGCTCCCAGCTTTAGGAATATTAATCCAGCCTACATTTTCCATAGAGAACAAAACCCAATCAAAATGCAAGTGCATTTAGTTCTCTCATGAGATTACACTCCAGGAATTTCCATTCTTACATAGCTGGGTTATTAACAGAGAGGTTTATCCTGTACGCAATGGCCAATCACTTTCCACAACTTAATTTCAATTCTGAAGGAAACACAAGTTCTTTTGTCAGAAAGCCATGCCTTTAAGCTTGGTTTTAAGATCTTAATACCCACTGAAAAAAATTATTTCAGGAGTCCAGGTTTACAGGAAAAGCCAGTACCCCTGTCACCTAACACTGTGCTGAGAAACTAATTCATGTGAAGGCATTCATGGGCAAAGGGGCATTTTTTCCAAATAACACGTAGGAACAATGCTGGATCAAGCAATATAAACTTTTTAAACAAACATCCTGTGATGAGAGGGTTAACATGATCTGGCCTTCTCCCAAATTCAGTTCTGGGGAAGCCAGTCATCCAAAATGAACATGAATTACGTATTTATTACAGTCTTGGAATTTGTTCAGATAAACAATAATTGGCAGAATTAGCCCCAGGTACCATCCTGATTCCACACGAATTACAACTAACTAATTAACTGATATCACATTGTCATGTAGCAACTCAAAGTTACTTCTAGAGCTTTACAGCTACAGTCATTCCAATTCTAAAAGATCTACTGAAACCAAGAAATCCTTAGGTTACATAATTTACACCTATTATATTTTCAATTAAGCTGAAAGCATCTGTGTACATACTCTTTGTTTTGGTTTTTTCTTTTTTTACTTTTAAATATGTTTTTATACACCTTTTTATAGCAACATGTGCCCGGTCAGTCCTTTGTCAAAGTCATGTCACCACTGCTGTAATTTAAGTAATAGAAAAACTACATCATTGCTCAAATTTCATAATCTGTCCTGTTTCATTATGCTACTGCTGCTGGTTATAATTTAAGGTTATTACTTCCTTTTAATTAACTTGAAAAATTGAGCAGTGTCTCTGCAGCCACAAGTTACTTCTTGTTAATTTTTGGGTTATTGAATTCATGGTGACTATAACTAAGGCATTAATGCTGCTGCAGGAGCACCATGGCTGCCTGAAGAAAGAGACCCAAGAAGGTTTGCAGGAAAGGGCAGGGGATGATATTTCAGCCCAACAAACTCGCCTCCCAGAGCTGTGTCCAAACGCTTGACCATATGTTCTGAAGTGTATTAACAAGTCTCCAAGCACCTTGCTCATTCCATCTCCCATCTGGATACATCCTAAGAAACAGTCACCAACCCAGAGTGTAAATAGCTGGAACAGGTCCATTTAATATTTACAAGAAAATTTTTAAACTGGATACAGAGAAGGGGGCCATCTGTTAAAGTGATTGCTGACCCAGTGGGGCAGAGGGGAAGACACTGTTACTGGACCCCATTCAAACTAGGCAAGGAACTGCCCAAACAGTCCCAAAGGATCACAAGCTGAAAACTAATTACTGCCTTTTTAGGAGGGGTGGGGGAAGATTTTAGAATTAAGTTCCTAAGAAGAAGTCAAATGTAAAAGGCAAACGTGATGAAGACAGAAGGCTGCTCTGCAGTGCAGTCCTTACTGGGAAAAGCCTTGGGAACTACAAACCAAACAAACCGCAGACTTTTGCTCAATTTCTATTTTCAGCATATCAGTACTTTGGATATGTGGGGGTGGGGAAACAAAAAGGCCATCAGAGCCATACCAAGTTCTGTTGTTGCTTCCTCTGCTATGGGAAGTTAACCATACACCTTCTGATGAGCTATTTAGGCCAAAAAGGTCACATTTGCCCACTTCTCCTAAGAATGTGAACTTCTCCAATGCAGCACTCCCTACTGCTGTCATCTTACTGAATTTAGGCTGCCCTCCCCCACCACAAAAGGGAAGAACATCTGTTTATAATGGATTAGGAAACAAGAATCCTATTAGAGATTACCAGATACTCTTGAGAAAATAAATACTTTTTTAATGTACAGCCAATATTTAAATTTTTAGCACCAACAATACAGTTAATTTTTCCAAGTGTCTAAATAAATCCTGATGTGCAAACGCAGGAAAGACCTCTAAAGAACTACTGAAAATCCTACAGAGTCAGGAATAGTAAATGTAAGCCAAGTGCCCAGTCCTGCACACAGTGGGGCAGGTTCTCCAACCCTGCAGCAGCCCATCTACAAAGCCCAAAGAGTCCACAAAGCTCGGGGCTTATGGAGCTGTCCAAGAGCACACCACAGCAGGAAAACCCCATGGATAACCCAGCAGACACCACTGTCCCTGCAAAAGTCACCACACTTGTGGCCTCAGCAGCACTTGTTACTCTGCAGCCTCCAAGGGATCCACACTGGACCTTAAATATTCAGCTGAACGTGTCCCTCCATTTCCTCAGATCCTTCACTTGAGCACATCACAGCCCTGAAACAAGAGCACCCCTACTATTTATGACTGTACAGCACATATTTGAATAATCTGTGCCTAAAATAGCATAATTATAAGACAAGACAGTGTTTTCATTTCAGGACTTTTTGGACTCAGCATAAATACACTGCACAGAATCATGGAATTCATTTTAAGACTTCCCTACGGCTGTTTGCTTAATCAGTACATTCAGTGAAGAAGTCATTAGTAATATATTTGCCTGAGAAAACACTGGGCATAGTTTGATATTAATTTCTCCTGTATTTATACCATGATAACACAGAAATACTTCTGGGGATATAAATGACAAATGTCTTTTTTAACCCATAACAAAAACAACAAAAGCATTTGTTTCAAATACTCTCCCTTAACTCAAACTGACACATAGAACTTGACAGTGATACAAACCAAATGTTGGGACTATTAATTTTGAAATGGACATGTACATGGCTTTACTCTCCCCACACTGTGACTAATCAGATTTTCCCCTGCCACTCTGGTGTGCACACAAGACATGGCCTTTCAACAAGGTATAGAGGACAGGAGAAGAAAACAGAAAGGAGGATCTTATTTCATACTGAAAGCTTATTGGCAAAAAAATGGGTGAACACTTCAGTCCTTGGTGAGAACTTCAACTTTGATACAGAGCCTTCAGATGAGTGCTTTGACCCAAGATAGACAATACTTTCGCACAGCATTTCAAGTAATAAACCCAACATATTTAGCACAATTCAGAGCTTGAGTAGTCAACTAGTTACAGTTCTGTTTCCAACTCAGTACCTTATGCTGAGTAGTTAAAAGCCAAGTATTTTCACGAGCACCCAGAAGGTTTTGACAACAATGGTACATCGAAGTGTGGACACAGACATATATTGAAGCTCAATAACACTCCTGACTTTAAGAACAAATTCAAAATACTGTATTTTGACCTTTTCTTAGCACAGACAGAAGCCCAGCACCTATTCTCATAGAACCTAAGCAGTAGCACGATGTGCATGTCAGAATACCTACGATGTACAGTAACCCATTTCTAGAGGTTTTCCTTGACACAAAGATTAGCTAGCTGGTCACTGATAAGGCCTTACTGATTTTCCACTCTATAAAGGTGGAGCCAGTTGCCAGGCACCGTCAGATTTCAGCTCTGTTTACATTACAGTAATCTTTGCACTGCACAATGAACCAGAAGCAAACTCCAGCATTCACTTCATAAGGACCTACAGAGCATGGAGCTTGCAGCTCCTCTCACACTGCAGCCAGAGTCATACTGGAAAATGCACCTCAAGTATCATCTGGTAATTGAAATTACTCATAGTCCTACCTGGAACAATGAATTCAAGCAAAACCAAGCCTGAAATACAAGCTACTCATATAAATTATTCTTTGAAAAATACCTACCAGTACTAGTATTTCCTAAGTTCCAAATACAACTTAGAGAAACACTAGCAAAATTAAATGCAGTATTTTAAAGGTTCTATTTTCTATATAGGAGGTAAATTCTTACGTTAAACTCAATTCTCAGTTACTTTCCCATACATGTTTTCTATATATTTATTTCTTTGTTACAGTTGAAGAATCACACAACCAACCAAAGAAGAACTATCCAACTTGACAGTGCCCATATACAGACTTACATGGGAAAAATAAAATACTGCTCCAAACTTAGCTATCTCACACACTGAATTAAAAACATCTGCACATATATGCTCTACAAGAAACAAATCCACTGGTGTTTCCAAGTAAGATTTAGGGTACAATGCTAACCCCAATTATGAAAACCACGGGTCATTGCCCCTAAAACAGAAAACCAGGGAGTCCTTGCAATCAGTATGCCTTGAACCATTAACACAGCCATGTTCTCAGCTCCTGATTCAAGGGATAGTTAACAGATACATGCCTGGAGCTAGAAAACCAGTTAAAATAACCAAAACTCAATTAGTTACATGATTGAGGTGAAAGACTGAAATACTCTTCCTGAATGTATTTAAAAATAGAAGGGAGTCTCAAGAACTCAGGTTCAGCATTCAAAAAGGCTCAGGGATTCAAAAAGCTGTCCCTTTTCAGGGTGATGTTTTTGTTTGTTTGGTTTGAGTTTTTTGACCAATGTGGACTATATTACAATCTCCAACTTAAAGGCAAAAATAAAGTTTACACCCCATTACTAAGACCCTAACAGTGATTCCCACAGCATCCATTAGTACAGTTCAAAAAGACAGCAGAAGAGATTAGGCCCCTCAAATTTTGCAGTAACAGCCACAACCAGATTAAACTTCCAGCAAGTCTTCATTTCCCCACCATTTTCTATTCTATATTAACAACAGCTACAACAAGCACATAACACCTTAATAAAAGCACATTCTTATACAGCACAGCAGGGGAAAAAGCTAAGTAATCAAAACTGAAGGGCAGTGAAACTGTTTGTGAAAGACTGTTGATAGTAGGGTGTAACATAATCAATCACAGCAGCCAAGATTATCTCATGTACAAATAAGAATTATTCAGCTAATCAAAAAGAATTTTTTTTTCTCTCTCTTTTTTTCTTTTAGGTTTTGTCCAGTCAAGTGTGACACAGTAACTGTGGATATGGACACAGAGCTCAAATACATTAAGTAGATGTTAAGAGAAAGCCATTCATCATTTAAGGCATTACAACCCCAAAAATGAGAAACCAGATACCATACCCAAAGGGATAACTTTGGAACTAAAGGAAACAACATCTGGAATGTGAACACAGAAATCCCCCAATATTCTAGTATTTCCAAAATACTTTTAAATCTCCTTGTCTATGACTATTAAAACTCCATGGAAAGCAGCCCAAGAACTAATGATTGAAATACAATTAACAATATCCACTGACTGAAAGCACCTCTGTTTTGACAGCAGAACTCATGTGAACTGTATGAATCAGATTCTAGTCTTTAAAGACATTTCTGTGCTCAAGATAAAAAGGTAAGAAATAATTTTAATAAAAAGCTATCACAGATTAAGAATTTACTCTAACAGTCACAGGACTTACAAAATGAGGTTTTTCCCAAGAAAGAGTTGCTATTTCAATTACACGACTTCCATAAATCTGAAAGCATCCCAGTGAAGAGTTAAACCCCAGTGAGACTATATTTTGCAACATTCTTAAATTAACATACCTTTCAGTATAATTAGTTTGGCTGATACTGTATGCATGTATGCAAGCTCCAAGGGCCAATGTGATATGACCATGAGCAGGAGGAGTTTCAAATAACTGCTATGGCAAGATACAACTTCCAATTAACACAGTCTGTACACCAGTCCACAGCCAAAACAGATACACTTTCTGTACACTTCTGCAACTTTAAATACACTTCCGTATTTAAAAATAGAAAGACACTTCAAGACAGTACATGCATGCGTGGAAGGCAATATTTTTCCACAGCCTCACAAAATAGCTGTATTTTAAGAGAGCATTTTGAGCCAGAAATGAGACTTTTATACCCCGATCTTACACCACCAACAAAAAAATCCGCAAAATTTAAGTTGATGCAATTTCTCACAATCCCTCACAAAGCAGAATTTTAACACAACACTATTCAAGACAACATTTATCTTCAACTCCTATTTGTTATTAATATAAATGCATTTGAAAAGGGCTAAAAAGTCTGTTTTATCTATCTCCATAGCTAGGTGATAGCAGAAGTATGAAATATTACCTAAAATAGGTTATTCTTTCAACAACAAACATTTATTGTTGAAATGTGTTTGTCTATATGTTAAAATGTAACACAATACCTCCGGAAGCATACTTAGAACGAGGCATGAAACTCAGCAGTCAACATTAGCTTTTAAATTTTTTAAATTCCACTCGGGAAGCTGAGGCTGCCTCGAACACACCTCTAAAGTAAGACTCTGGAGTTGGTAAAATCTCCAGCTAACAGTATCTTACAACTAGAGTAAGTTTGTTACTTAGTATCTCAAGCACCGAAGTTTTTCGGTACCAATACAGCAAGGTGTACACTTTACTTCAGCCTGTAGAATACCACTTCTGAGTAAGTGCATACCAGCAAGTGACATCAGACCGAAACCACGCAGTTTCACTCGAAAGCAAACATCACTAAGCCAAGCTCCGGTAACACCGGCCAGCACACACGACGGGAACCCGTCGCGCTGAAGCCGGAGCAACTACTCAGGCGCCACAAGCTAAAAATCAGTTCGAAATTCAAATTCAAACTAGTTTCAAAGCAAACCTTTAATTTTACGCGAAGGAGAAATAACCTGTTGAGCGTTCCTAGCTCCACCTCTGAGCCCCGGGGCCGCTCGGCATTACTCACCGCCGCGCAGCCGGGGGAGGTCAGAGTACACACCCCGCAACGTGCACCTGCACCGGCAACACCTACGGATCAGGTGGAGGACCGGCACAAGTTTCTGACGGATTACTGCCTCCCCAAAGCTGTTTACCGTATGTCAGCAACAATCATCCCCGACTGATTCAGCGGCCACAGAAAAAAATCCTGCAGTACTGGACTCTCCCGGTTGAACCTTTCCTAATTGCTACCCGGCTCCAGCCTGGAACAAAGGGGCACGGCCAGCGCACCGGCGGGAGCGCGGGGGCTTCTCCCGGGGGCAGGGCCCGGCTGCCGCAGCCGTCCCGAGGCCGGGGCCCGCACGTCCAACAGGTGGGCGGCCGGGCGGGACCGGGGAGCGGGGCAGCGGCCCGGGCCAGGGGGGTGCGGGCCACCTGCGCGCCCCTCCCGGCAGGCAGGAGGGAAGCTCTCCGGGGAAGGCGGCCGGGAGGCTCCGGCCCGCCTCGCCCGCCTCCTCGGTCCGCGCCAGCCCGTGCCCTCAGCACGGGCGGGCGTAAAGCCACGGCCACCGCGGTGTGGGCTCGGCGGGGCAATGGGAAAACCGCGCCAGGGGACACCGCAGGATCGGAGCGGGCAGAGAACGCGACCGCCCCGGGGCCGAGCCTTACCTTCGTAGAAGCCGCCGCGGCCCTGGCAGACATTTTGTTTCCTTCTCTCCCCCGGAGTCGGGCGAGCGTGTGCGCGCCTGCAACTCTTCAGGCCGGGGGAGAGAAACTCGGCACCACCGCCGCCCGCGCCTCACGCAGCCGCCCGAATAAACATCCCAGGGCGCGGGGGGGAGGAGGAAGAGGAGGACGGCAGGGAAGGGGCGGGGACGGGGGAGGAGGGAGAGAGGAAGAAAGAGGAAGGGGAGCGAAGGCTCAAGTTTGATAAAAGTGTGGTCTCTCTCCCGCGGCGCCTGGCGCGCCGGGGCCGGGTTCCGCCGCCGGGGCACGGAGCGCGGGAGCGGCCGCGCTGCCCCCGGGCCCGCCCGCTCAGCGGCCGCGCCGCCCGCCCGCCTCGTGCCTCTCCCCCCGCGCAGCCACCGACATGTCCGACTGCCGGCACGGCCCATCCCGCCGCGGGGGGACTGCCCGCCCCGCCGCCGCCCGCCCCCGCTTTGCCGCAGCACCCGGAACCCTGGACGGCGGCGGAGCGGCGGCGGCGGAGCGGCCGGTCCCGGCCCCGCGGGCTGTGCCGGGCGCGGCGCGGTGAGGGGCCGCCCGCGGGGCTCGCTGGCCGCCGGGCTCCCCCGCGCCATGGTCGGGGCGGCGGGGGGCCGAGCGCGGCCGGGCCGGCGCAGCCTATGGGAGCGCGGGGGGCGTTTGAACGCGGGGAGCGGAGCAGGCCGGGACCGGCACCGGGACCGCGGCACCGGGCGGCGGCGGGGGCTCGGCCGGGCCCGGGGCCGCGCTCTCCGCCGCACGCGGTCCTGCAGCGCTCACGGAATTCTCGCCCCCCTGGAGCCGGCCGCAGAGCTGGGATGTCGATCAGCGCGGGCTCAAACCTGCTTTTGCGTTTGCCCATTGTTTGAAGGGGCGGGACGTTAGTTTTCGAGTTCCTTAATTGTACATCTTGTTCTTGAGATAAAAGCAATAAAGACACAAAAAGAAAACAACTTGGGAGATTTGCTTTGCTTTAAGGTGGTGACTGCATAGCCTTAGCATTTCCTATAGCACCATGAACTGCTGCCTGTGGCTTTGAAAAATAAACTTTTCCCAGTATTTTAGAGTGCCTTTTGCAAAGTAAGTATTTACTTAAGCACTAAGAGAAATACCGCAAATTTTTTTTCCATTTAAAAGGAAAGGCTTTTAAAAATGTTATTTTACTTTTGGGCGTTGGATGCCTAACCCATGCACGATGAGGCTGTCTGAAAATGCAGCTGGAGTTCTGACTTTCGAGATGGCTCATGCCACAGAAAGCTGAGCACACTCCCAAATTTTGTAGGGCCAAGTCATAAGTTAAGCAAGTGACTTCCAGAAGCATTACCCATTAGAGTGCTTCAAACCCCACTGAAAAGATGGCACACTGGTTATTACCCATATCACTACGGTCCATAGTTTATGATGTTGATTAATTTACTCTTTAGAATTAGATAAGAGCCCAAGTGGCATGTCTAATCAGGTACATAAGGTTCCAGTGAAGGAAAAGTAGGTGAGAAAAATCCCAAACCGAAATGGGAGTACTTTGCACCCAGCAAACATTTCATGAGATATACATGGCAGTAAAAGCCATGGTATCAGGGCCAGATTTTCTTGCAGTTGTACAATTTATGTGCCACCAGCTGCTTTTGTGCTCCATGCAACCTCCAGAAGCACTGAAATTCTTAAAAAGAGGCAATAATTCAACGATCCAAATCACTCTTCCACCAAGAAACGCCCTACCCAAAGCTACTGTATGAGTTTTACGTTTGTTCTCTTTTGAAAATAAACAAATTCATATTCCAGGAAATAGCTGAATCAAATTCCCAAGGCAGCAGTCCGAATTCGGGGGAAGGGCCAGCTCCTCCACCAGGAAAGGCACCGGGAGCTCTCGGTAGCGCACACCGGGACAGCATGACAGCTCCAGGGTCCCTGTCAGCACCGTCCCCGGTTTTCGGACCCCGGACCGTTCCCGGGGTGCCCGGACACCCGGCCGGGCCCCTCCTTCCCCCGGAGCCCCGGCCCCACGGGAGCTCCCCGTGCTGCAGCGTGGCCTCCTGCCATGAAAACACCACAGCACACGTTTGATTTGTTCATTGCTAGATGTAACTAAGCCTCCGATGATTTTTTTTAAACTCTATCTACACCCGCAGAAGGCGGAATGTGACGGGTTTTATGCCCACATGCTTCACTGTCAGAGTATTCACCAGAGGAGGCAGGAAGGAAAAGGCTGAGATCACAACAGGAAGGAGGGGGAAGATTTCAAGGTGTGGAGACTGCATGAAAAGAAGCTCAGGGGAGGATGACCTGATAAACTGTGGGGTAAAATAATCCCTCCCTTTCATCTTTTTCTCCTTGAATAGTTCTGGGGAGAGGGGACAAGACCTACAGGTTGGGGAGGAGGACAGGCTGAGAACAAAGGGTAAAGATGACCAACCAAGATGAGGCCAAGGGAATGAAAGAGGACTGAAGGCATGCACACAGGTTCCCTACAGTGAGGGAGAAGGACCATGGGAAAGAAAAGCAGTTATTAAAGTGTTGGGACAAAGACGGGGAACAAATAAAAAAGTGAAAGAAAAATATTAAGCAAAGAAAGTAGACGCACCATTTTTGTATCATATGTTGGACGAGAAAATGCTATCAATGCATACACTGAATTTAACAACGAGGGAGACCATTTAACAGGGAAGGACTTCTGCCAGGGGTTCAAAACAGCTGGATATGCATAACTCTCTGCCCCACAGAGACTAAGGAAATTCCTTCCTTCCTTCCTTCCTTCCTTCCTTCCTTCCTTCCTTCCTTCCTTCCTTCCTTCCTTCCTTCCTTCCTTCCTTCCTTCCTTCCTTCCTTCCTTCCTTCCTTCCTTCCTTCCTTCCTTCCTTCCTTCCTTCCTTCCTTCCTTCCTTCCTTCCTTCCTTCCCCTCCCTCCCTTCTCTTCTCCTTTTTTCCTTCCTTTTTTATAATTTTTCCTTCCCTCTCTTCACCATCTTCCTTCTCTTTCCATCCAACAGTTATTTAAATCTTCATCTCTACTCTTGATACCAATTAGAGGAGCCTGAAATGTTATCTTATTCTATTACCATTGGTAAAATGCATATATTTTTCAGTAGATAGCAATTCTTTTTAATGAATGCTTGCTTGTTTTTATTCAAAGCAATAGCAGAATCATGTTGCTGTCCTTTGAAATTCTTTCTTCAGGAGGATTTTTGCATCTCTTCATTAACAAATTGCTCACAAGCAAATCTACCATCAACACTACTGAAAATGCCAAATCAAACGCTGGCCAAGTCAACATACAATTATTGTCTTAAGTGTAAATAACTTTGAATTTTATAGTCCTGTTTAACCCTGAGTGGATTTTTAAATTTGTAAATAAATATTACAAAATTCATGTCTGAAAGAGCAAGTTCTATATTGTTAAGACTGTTAGGATTCCAGTGTATTCATGTGTTCCCTTTAAAAATCTTCAATGAAACAGCAGATGTCTATATATTTATATACACATATTGATATATAGCAAGAGAGATGCATGTGTTAGTGTTTAGGTATATATATGCCTCATATATACAATACATTCAGTCAGATGCAGTTATATAGCAAGTCCCATCTGTTAGCTAAGGGATCCGAATTTTAAAGCATATTTCTGATTCTACCCATATAAGTCCTGAAAAGAGGATCATCTTTAACCCCTATCTTTAGATAGAAAATTGTCTTAGAAGTCAAGGGCTGAAGAAAAGCAAGTGCTTTGCTCATCCTTTAAATAACTGCTACTGGGAGATGTCTAAAAAAAGTACTATTATATTTTCTTGGTAGGAAACCTAAAAATAAAACTATTATTTAATAAGTTCAAGCCATAACCCCAGACTGATTCAAAGGACACAGAAGGACAGTCAGATGTGTGAATCCTCCTTTCTGAGGGCATGGGTATCTGTTACAACACCAGAACAGGAAGTCTGTTCTCTACTTTGCGTTGACTTAACTTTTTCTAAATGTTTTGACCACTTAAAGATGGGGAAGAAGGAAACTGCAGAACCGCAGCCACTACAGAGACAACTTCCTGTGGGTTTTGTGGTGTGTGTGGCTCAGAAAGAGAACAATTCATGTAAGATCTCTCAGAGATAGCAGACAGTTTTGCTGTCCTGTGAGGTAGTCTTAGCTATAAATAGGCCAATATATTATCAATTATGTCATGTAGTTTAGTTGATATTGTACGTTCTGTATTTGTAGTTGACACATGATTTCAGCACTTCAAGAACAAAGAAAAGGGGAAGAGAAAATCAGAGTTCACCATATAAACCACAGGAGAAGAAAGTATCTGTTTCTACCTCAAGACGTAAAAAAGTGGTTTACAGAAAGCTGTGAGAAATCCATGTCCCTAAAATTACACAGAACTTCAGTGTCTCGATGAATCAAGTCCCTAAGGAAAAAAATTAATGCAGTGATGATGCCTAGTAATGATTCTTATCTTCCTCCCACTTCCACACAGTTAAAGCTTGGTTCCTATACCTACTGACTCTTTAAAGGGCTGTATATCACTGCAGCGCCTCTTCTGAAAACACTGCAGACAATTGCTCAACACACAGGGAACAGAATCTTCCAGTAATTCACTGCCTCTCCCATACTGGAACTGTTAGACAAAGACAAAATCCTAAAATCTCTACTTCACCTCTCATTAAGAGGTTAAAGCACATACCTCAAGCACACTCCAGAGGCTGGATCTGCTCAGAATGGGAATAAACCCAACATGTTCATCCAGGTGCCTGTCTTAACTCCTGTTGTTTAAACTCATTGTTATTTCCTTTTTAACACCTTAAAAATAGGACCAGTTTTAACACAGTGCAAGGACATTTTTTCTGTTCAGCCTCAATATCACTTCAACTTGTAAGCAAATGGGAAATGTACAGATAGAAATAAAAGTAGGTTGCAGTGGCAATGCAACATTATTTTCAGCCTTAAAATACTTAAAGAATGTATCACTGTAGAGCTGAAATCTAGTCTATTTGGTTATCATTTTGGGATATCTTTATAAAAAGAAACTCATCTCCATGGTTTGGATCAGGTCTTGGAGAAACTTGGTCATCTGTATAATTGTGTAGTGACAAAATCTGAGACTACTGTTGAAGAAAATATTATCTGTGAGTTTTAGTTGTGCTTCACGACAGCAGAGCTAATTTATTACAGAAATTCATTACAGAAATGTTATGTAACCCCATCTCAGACGTTTTATGAACGGGACTGTAAACTTCAGTGCACAGCAGCTGATCAAGGCTGATTTTACAAAATGCTTCACTGTTAAGCAGACACTGGATGTCAAAATGTCAGATATTCAGAACTGTTCTACTTTTTCCAAGTTTATTTGGTAGAGAGGGGACTGTTAAAATAATCAAAGACAGCTGTGAGACTTCAGCAGGCACAAATTCAGTGCTGATTCCAGCCCCTGAACAGTCACGCTGCAGACAGCAGCACACATGCTCCACTGATCTAGAACTCTTATTTATCATATTTAGCTTTTACAAAGCAAGACTAGCAGTTCATCCTAAAAAGTGCTTGCCCAGACAACAAGCAACATGCACCAAAGAGTAACTGCACAGGCAACTTTAGAAAGTAAAAATGAAGACCGAAGGGACACAGGTTTCATTACTTACAAACACCGAGTGATTTGCAAAGGCAGTCCAGGGTCAGCTTAACAAAATTGATTCATTTAATTACCTTTCTGGCAAACAACTTTGTATTCAAACCCAGAAATTTTCCAGGAACCTTTGCACAAGATACAAGTGACAAAACTGTTCTCTGAAACCCAAATAGAATCACCACTATAAGGAGGAGGGAAGATGGGGAGGACAGGAGGCTGCAGAGGTGTGGTTTTCTAAGCCAGATAGTTTTGAAAGGTGAGATCACTTCTACAGTTTCTTGAGCACAAATATCAGACTTTCAATGAGTACTACAGGAAATTATCATGACTCATTCTTGTTAATGAGAAGGGCATGCATACAGAAAATGAAAATATGTACTGAAAATTGTTACATTCAACACAAAAATACATACTGAATACTGCTACAGTGGTAAAAGCGTTTATAGATAATGATGCAAAAGTGTGAGCTCATCTGCTTCTTAATTCTTCATACCAAAAAGACCTTATTGCATAATTGCAAAAAATGTAGAAACTTAGATTACTGAACTTTATAACCCATAATCTATTTTTATTGCCACTCAGCTTTCGTCTCCTAGAATCTGAAATTTATTTTTATCCTCTTGCCTTTCTTATTACAACTGATACAAGACTCCATCTATTCTTTTAAAATTCACATGCACAAATCCATCAAGTCAAGGAACTAACACTGTGCTTAAAAGTAGAAGCACAGATTACACCCAGTTAATTCCAGTGCAATCTTTACCTTAGGTGGTAGCTCTGTCCCAGTAGCACCAGCTTTACAGGAGCAACTTCAGTAAGGTTTAGAAGAGCTAAGTAAGGTGAGTAAGCTCCTGATGGTCACACCCATGGGGTTATGAACCCTTTCCATCTTGGTGTTTGCTTTTGTTTCTACCTCCAAATATTAAACACTATTTAAAAAAAAAGGCACTTAGAAAAGATCGCTGTTTGTGTCACTGGAAGAAACTCAAGTTACCTTGTTTGTACCCCCTGCAGGTTTCCCAACTATGTATTATTGGGTTATTATATTACACAGGGGTGTCAGCACTGGTCTGAGATGATTTTTTGGGGCTCCCTTGCAAAATCATTATAATTCTAAAATACATAAGCCTGAGACATGAGTGCATAAAATATTATTTTGGTTTAAAACACTACAGCAGAACATAGTTTAATGAGTTTTAACTCCATATTTCAATAATTCAGACTAAATCCTCAAGGGATCTTATTTAAGACACGTTCATTGAGCACCACATACTTTCCATCTAAAAGTTGAGTGCTTTTCAGTTACTTTTAGTCTGTAGCAAGTAGATATCTGGTTATCTGTGATATTATAGATAGATAGATAGATAGATAGATAGATAGATAGATAGATAGATAGATAGATAGATGGATATCTGTGATATTATATTTTATCCGTGTCAATAGAAATCAATAGAAAAATTTACCTCCCAGGGACAACATGTTTTGCATCATGCCCTGTTTCATCTTTTAACTGTTACAGTTTGGTTAATATTAGAATTTTTAATTATATAAAGAAATGTCGCTACAAGTTTTGAAAATAAGTTAAAAAGTTTTCAGCGCATGTAACAGTTTCAACATGGCAATTTACAGGAGAGGCTACTAGAACAGAAAGTGCTTAGTGTGGAAGGATATTGCATTATTTCCTGACCTGTTGTTGCCAGGAAAGGAAAGCACGTCACAGGCTGGCTCTGTGTCCCAGCCCATGAAATCAGTGATGGGAGCCCCACATTCTGTGACTTGGCCACTCGTTCCTGCTCTGCCACTCTGTATGGGGATATCTGCAGTTTAAAAATTATCCTTGGAGCACAGAGGCAGGAATATGTAGCCAAAGATGGGGACTTTTAAAGCTGAATTTACTGGCAAAGGTAACATCACTATGTATCTACACTCACACAGCATTTACCTACATTTCAAGCACAGTGATCACCTTGTGGGCAAAAGGCATCCTGTGCCTTACAGAGGTAGAGCACCTGTACCTCATCTGAGACAGGAAGGCTTGCTTCACTCCTTGGATAGCTGCATGACATTTTTCCAGTACTCCTGTTTGGTATGCCATCATGCATGTGCAAGAAATTCTCAGATGCTCTTTTTTTTTAGTTTGGAGAATCATACACTATATTGGCTGTATACATATTGGCTGTATAAGGGCACAGTGAAACCAGTTGTTACTGAACCACTCAGAACCTTCAAAAAGCATGCAGGCATTTTACACTTGGTCCCATTAACTACAACCTGGAATGCATTTTCAGTAAGAGATTTTTCAGAAAAAAAACCTAGATATTATTTTAGTTCAAAATTTACAAAATCAAGCTTTGACCACAGAGTAATACTAGGTATGGTTAGCACAGTAAACAAGAGGTTCAAAAAGATGTGAAGTACTAAATGAGATCTTTTTATGAGTCATCACACTGCCTATACTGATACAGAGTCCAAACTTCACTTCTTTCTCTCAGTGGATTAGATTCAGTTCAGCTCTCCAGGCACTTACAGTGCAAACAGATCTGTAAACTGATCTACATTTGCCAAAACAGAAGTTCTTCAGAGAAACTCACAGCTGGCATCTGTCTCCAGGACTGTCAGGGCTCAGCTCTGTTCTGATAAAACCGGTGCTGCATTACCCAGGAAGCATTAGTATTTGGCAAGATAAATATATATTGCTACAGGTGTATCTTTACTCAAATTCTAACTTTAAATCTAAGAAATAACAATCAGAAATTCTCCTGACTGCCTCAGTACCAGAGAAACCATCTCTTTAGAATATCTACACATTCCACAACCCATATTATAGTGAAGCCCAGAGGCTCTAACCAGAACAATGCTTTAATCTAGCTAAACCTATACAGTCAGTACAGAAGGATTCAAAGCAAAAATATTTACAGTGCAAAGCTCAAAGCTAACAGGGCAAATGCTCTATTTACCACAGTTGAAAGGCTGTTTCTCATTCAAGTGTTTAGGCCTCACAGAATCCACATTATATCAATATCATTAGCTAAATCTTTTCTTTACACATCTGTCAGTTCAACTCTATGTGCCAGCTGAAAAACTGCAACTGTCACATCCCTTTTTAAATGTGTGAGATTATAATACTTGTGAAAAGTGCTAAGGCAAGAGCCTAGGGACTGAAATTCTTCTTGTTCTCCAAGCAGGTAAAGCAAGGACAAGCATTAAAGCACGTTTCCCAGTGAAGTCCAGGCAGTGTGGCTGTTTGCAATCCCTCCATCCCTCTGTGTGAAAGCTTGTTGAGTATTTCCTATGTTATGCTTTTGTCTAATCAAAGATACAGCTTCTCACCATAAAACTTGCTCCCTAACTAGAAAATATTTCTGAAAGCCTTTTCAAAGCTGGAGAAACCGATTTTTGCCAAGTGTGCAAACTTCCATGAGTCACATAATACTCTGACTTCTGTTGTAAGATGAGTAAATATGATAATTGACAACAAGATGCTAAAGTGATTTACACAATTTCTTACGATAAATTTAAGAAGTGTTTTAAAGAAGGTCTTCCACAGAAACTTTATTCATTTTCCCATATTTTTCAAGAGCTTCTCATTAGAAGCAGCAGTCTTCAAAACAGACTTGTTTATTTTTCTCCCTATGACCCAATTATAAATACAGAGTTTGAAATCAAGCCTATGACTTTTCTGGCTATGTGTCATACTGACATTTAACATCAAATACATGCACTGTGCTTTTTAGACATGCACTGCTGGACAAGTAGATTGCATACTACTTCTAAATATTTCTCTCAGGGTACCCATATGCTATTTTCACAAATGGGCATCTCTTTGGTTTCTGAATAATACATGTCAAGACCAGAAAAAAAAAAAAGAAGAAAGAACAAGCCTAGTCCCTAGGTCACCACAGAAAGCATCCAAAACTACTTTACTAGAAGAAACACCTTCTTTGTACACTTGTCTTACAGTATGGACTAATTTTTTTCCAGCCTACTCTTTTTTCTTTCTCTAACTGTATCACTGCTCTGGCTGCACTAATAGGCCTTAATAGCCCTGACAAACTGATTATGAAGACAATTAATTATTTCTCTTTAAAAGCCCTGTAATCTGGAAGCGGTAGCAGGGGTTGACAGAGATTTACTTGGAAGAGGAAAGAAGGTGGAGGCATCTTTCCCCCATGAACAATATAGTGTTGCCATAACTCACATGAAACCTCCTCTCTCTGCTCCCCAGCCAGAGCTGCATCATGAGCAGTTAACACACTCATTATTCTTGGCACAGAAATAAATTAGAAAGGTAACCACTGAATGCTTAGATCATTTGGGAAAATCAGTGAAACAATCTCTACCTACAGAAGCATATTCAAGAAGGATTACAAATCATGTACAATGTTTATTATATCTGCAAAAGTTCAAGATATTACAGTAGCTGTTGCCCTCATTATATTAAAACCAACAGATAAAATGTGAGCTTGGCAAAACATTTGCTCATATATATGCAGGGTCAGCTTTACCCATGCATGGTCAGGAAAGGCCCAGAGACAAGGGTGTGAACAGTGATGCTTCCCTGCAGCAGCACAAGCCCCATCTTGTACAACCTGCACAACCTGAGAGCCAGGAGAGCAATAAGGCGAATGAGCCTTCAGAACATGTCAATGTCTTGGTACTTTATAATACAACATAAGTAATGAGATCTTATCAAAACATGATTTAATGTCATGACTCGAGCTGGATGGTGAGCACAGGAACATTGCTATTTGAATTTAAATTAAATTTCATTAGGTATCACATTACATTTTAAAATTAGTATTTTGTTTCTAAGTGAACAGAGTTGATTGTGTAACTGAAGGCTATCTACGTCACAGCCTCTTCCATGCCACTGCAAAAACAATTCCACTGGTCTCAAGGATGAGTTGGCTGAGGTCTCTCAAACATATGTGTTATATATGCAGATAAACTTCATGTTGCTTTTACATTAAAATTATTATTTTCCATCTCCCTGCCTGCACTGAAAAGGCAAAGGTAGTCCTTACATGACCCTCCTCCAACTCTCCTTCCAGAGTGTCATGTGTCAGCAGTGAGGATGGCCAGTGCCCCAGCGATGCACTATTGTGCGGCAGGCAGGGACAGAGAAAGGAAGAGTCTCAATGCAGTACATCTGGGGACATCCTGCCCTACCAGCGTTCTATTATTCTCCAGACAGGATGAAAAATAGCACTCTAAAGCACCAGCATGTTCCCTGTTTTAAAAAGATGGTGCTTGTGAAACTGAAATTAATTCAGCCAAGGTATGCAGTCCTTTATTAAAAGGCTCTTTGAGTGTAAGGAAACAGAGCCACTTGAAGGAGTCACGCATCTGCAGTTGTTTGGCAGCGATTTCTCGTTCATTCAGAGCAGGCACTCAGCTGCGGGCTGCACCCCTCGGACACACAAAACAGGCCCTCTCACTGTGCGGGGAGGCACCTGGAGATAGGTCTGGGGTTCCCCAGTCTGCGCTGGCTGAGGAAAAGCTGGCAGCCTGGCAGAGCTGCCCCCCTGAGCCCAGGGACTGGGCCGATAGCCCCGAAGGAGCTGCCGAGGAGCGGTGAGTCAGGGCAGCCCCCGGGCAGTGCTGTGCCCTGAGCGCTCCGCTCAGCCCAGCCCGGCTCCTGCAGCGCTCCTGCCGGGGAAACCTGCCCCAAACTGCAGAGCAGCCTCACTCCCTGCAATGCAAACCTGCCCCAAACACCAGAGCAGCCTCACTCCCTGCAATGCAAACCTGCCCCAAACTGCAGAGCAGCCTCACTCCTGCCGGGGAAACCTGCCCCAAACTGCAGAGCAGCCTCACTCCCTGCCATGGAAACCTGCCCCAAACTCTGGAGCAGCCCCACTCCCTGCAATGCAAACCTGCCCCAAACTCCAGAGCAGCCTCACTCCTGCCGGGGAAACCTGCCCCAAACTGCAGAGCAGCCTCACTCCCTGCAATGCAAACCTGCCCCATGCTCCAGAGCAGCCCCATTCCCTGCCATGCAAACCTGCCCCAAACTCCAGAGCAGCCCCACTCCCTGCCGGGGAAACCTGCCCCAAACTCCAGAGCAGCCCCACTCCCTGCAATGCAAACCTGCCCCAAACTCCAGAGCAGCCCCACTCCCTGCAATGCAAACCTGCCCCAAACTCCAGAGCAGCCCCACTCCCTGCCATGGAAACCTGCCCCAAACCCCGGAGCAGCCTCACTCCCTGTACTGCCAATATTTTTAGAAGTGACCGTGTTGCTGCAGCGTATTGCAAATGAAACAAATGCACCCTTATGTAACATTATTACAATTACATTGCAGGGTTTGCCTCTGAGACAGTAGCACCTCAGCTACCGAGGTTCTGCCACAGCAAGGGGCAGAAGGCACCACCCAGCTGGACAGTGCTTTGTATCCTGCACAAAAATAGAGGTATAACGGGACTCTTGGATTGAGGATATCCCCTTACTCCATCAAAAAGTTATGCTTATATAAATCTTAAATGACTTGCAGCATGAAAACAAATTGCTAGGCCGCCAGCTGAGATTTCAACTCATTTTGAGTCTCTAATTATGCTTGAACAGCTCTTGAAAACACTGAAATCTGTTTCTGACTGCATAGCAAAGCATGGAATGGGCAAGACAAATATTGTAGTAACCTTCATAAGCAACCTGATAGTTATTGTGGAATCTGTCCTCTCCCCTTTTTGTTCTCTGGGGAAGTTGGTGCTGATTATCAAAACACCTTCAATAATAAGATGTTCCAGAAATTGATCATTTTGTTTATCTATTTTTAACATTTATTTCAATATTTTAAGCAAATACTTAATTTTCTGATGCTATCTTTCCATTTCCATTCTCTGCTGTATGGAAGAAGTACTTAACAGACCTACTTTGATGTCAGTACAGATTCACAGACAGATAATTTTCTTCTGAACAAACTTGTTTCTGTAAATATAAATGCAGTGCAAACATAACTGGCACAGTCCAGTCTGTGGTAACAGTTGTTATTAAATCATACCTGTTTCTATTGTCAGGGAGTTTAATAACCTCCACTGTGTAAAGAAAGGGCAAACAACTGTGACTACACCCATATTTTAGCAGCAGCAGGATACAGATGTTAAATTCTGGACTGTACTAGACTCACATTCCTCCAGCTTTGTAAATGACCTCAAAGCCATTGTTTTTCGTTTTTATTTTTTTTTTAGTTTTTTGTGTTTCTTTATAAGGGGATCATTTACTAGGCTCTTAAACTTTGCTATGTCACATACCTGAGGAGAAAAGCAGTGCAAAATACAAAGCATGAAGCATACTATTTTTCAGCATTCCTTTCTCAAGCATTTTCTGGACCTTTTCAGGAGAAAATATTCAATGTTCACAGAGAATTCTCTTGTATGACCTTGCTACTGTCACCTCTCCCTTGCAGAGAAGGATCACTGAGGTACAAATAGCACAAAACCTGTGTTTTTCCACCCAGCTGCCACCTGCATGCTCAGGGACCTTGGGTTAACCACTTCTCTGAACATCAGTAAAGCATCAACTGGGGCTATATGGCCAAATAAATACAACAAAGAAGTTTTCATGGGCTTTAAAAATTAACTGGTGGTACATAATTGCACAATCTAGCTGTAAACATGTAATTGAAAAGGACAAAATTAGGACAAATATTGGTAGCTGTCCTTAAGAGCTCATGCAACTTGCCCAATCATTAATATCTTTATTGCACTTTGTCTTCCCTTACTGAGTGCCTTTAAGGGCTTGTTACCTCAGCAAGGTACTCATTGCAGCTCATTAAGTACTGGCAAAATACGGGTATTTTTTTGAAACCTACATTACTCTGCAAAAGACAAACTGATTTTTAATTCCTTCATTATTACCACCCCCATTCCTCCTTCAGCATTACAGTTGTGTCATCTCTGCCCTGGGAGGTTTTCAGGAGCAGACTGGTTACAGCTCTGAGCAGCCTGGCCTGGCCTCAGAGCTGCTCCTGCTTTGAGAACAGGTTGGAGCCCTTGATAGGTCCCCTCTAACCTGAATTATTCCATGATCCTTTCTGGCAGCTTCTTTCTGTCTTCTCTCTGCTGTTTTTCAGGATTTCCTTTACAGAGTTGGGACTTTTATAAAGAGATTGTTCTCGTGGTAGAAAACTCAGGTGCCCGATCTTTCTTGTCGTTATGAAAGATTCAGTACATTGCAGGAAAATCAGTACTTTTGGCAGATTTGCATATTATTCAGTTATGATTAAAATGTTGGTTTTGTCAAATCTCCAGGAACTTTCACAAAATTGAAGGAAAAAAGCCCACCCAAGTTATTTATACTTATTTATACTTTCTACTTTTCGGTTCCTCTATGTAATCTCTGCTACTTTTTAACTGCTGTTTGTACGTTCCAAATTTTAAGTATTGCCCTGTTGTGCCTGAT
The DNA here is from genome assembly GCF_901933205.1 of Camarhynchus parvulus. Taxonomy (NCBI): domain Eukaryota; kingdom Metazoa; phylum Chordata; class Aves; order Passeriformes; family Thraupidae; genus Camarhynchus; species Camarhynchus parvulus. The sequence continues at coordinate 5,717,070 of NC_044580.1, forward strand.
CCATTGCCTCCTTGGCTTTCCAGAAACTGATTTGTAGGAACTTGCAGTAAACATTTCAAATGATTAAAGCCCAGCAAAGGATGGTGAGTTACATGTGAAAATCTCTCTTCTGACTTAGCTCTCTCCTCATGAAAATCAGAATTTCTCAAGGTTTTCACCTCAGTATTAACTTGTGTTTACAACAGAATACTAACTTCGTGTTCTGCACATTCTCAGGGTCCCTAAATAGCTTCCTGAAGTATTTTCCAACTCGATTACAGATCGGTTTTTCAAGCTTCTTAAGTAATAGCAGTGAGTTTTATTATACCTTTTCCCCCTCTCTCTACTGACAGGAGGCATTACTGCCATTTGGCAAACACTGTGCTTTTCCTTTTTTTCCTGTTCCTTTCTCGAAGGGATTTTGTAAGAGCTGTAAAAAGCAGGTCAGCTCTGCAAGCACCCATAGACAAGTTTCTGCTGTCTTTAAAAGGTAATGTGAAAAGAAAATAATTTGCATTCAAAACCTATTAAAAAGATTGCTGAAGCCAGGAACCAGAAGAAAGAAGCTGGAAAATGATCAGCTAAGATCCAGTTGTTTTTACTTCCACCTTATCTATACTTAGATTTCTCAGCGAATTTCAGCAGATTTTTCAGTTGTTGCTGTTTTATCTCCTTTAAGCACCATTCAATATGCAAACATAATCACTTTCAGTATTTTTCTTTTACGGATTTAAGATCTGTAATGCTAGACCAAAATATCTTTTTTTTTTCCCCTGCCTTGCAAATACAAGCTGGTATAAATGGCTCCAGTGAGTAATTTTCCCTAAGGGCCACTACATAAGTCTGGCATATTCTCTGACTATCCACATTACTGAAGGTTGCTTACAGCTCTGAGCAAAACAGTGAGCGTCCTGCCATCCTCATGATCAGGCACCCAAGGAGACAACTCTTCTGAGAAGTCACAGAAAAAAGGACTCTCTGTTTGCTCAAACACTTGCACACTTCAGCTTCTTGCCAAAGCCTGCTCACACTTCAGGCTCCTGGTGGATTCTGGATATGCAAGCCCAGCAATCTACCATGATCAGTGAGTCACCATGGCATGATTATCCTGTGATTAAACCACTTTTGCTTCCTTTTGCTGTGGCCAATCCACATTGGAGCCTTTCCAGGTAAATCCACATCCTCTTGCTCAGAGATCTGTTGATCTCTTCAGCACACCATGTTTGAGATTGTAGCACCAAGGATTGCTGGAATGAGCACCACTGACAGGAAAAAAAAAAAGCACAATGCCAAATGTAATAATTTCTATGATTTCATCTATTTTCATCTATTTTCATCCTCTTAGCCAGCTCATCCAGGACAATCAGCACCATTTTCCAGTTGTGGGAAGCCATGTGGAAGAAGCACTGTTAAGACTTTTTGGTGCCATGATAATGACCACAAAGGAGCCACTGCACAAATGAGTAGGGAACACAGAAGAATGAGCCAAAGAGGTGATGCTAAAATGAGGAGCTGGGAGGTGGGTAAGAGTTGTTTGGGGGGACTGGAATGTGTTCTGGTCTGCTTTCAGCTGTGTAAATTTAACCCACAAATCAAACTGAATCCAGTGCAGTAATAAAAGTGACAGATAACTCCCAACAAAATAGGGGAATTTTTTCTGGAAAAAGCTTTAAACAAGTGGAATAATGACATAAGCAGTCTGTAAAACCCAGCCCAAGCTGCAGCAGTGTGAAATGGTGGGCAGCAGAGCATGGACATGCACAGCAGCACTGCAGCTCTGCCTTGGAACCCCAGGGATGGAAATGGCTGCAGCTGTTTTTGGTTCCTTGTTTGAGATCTGTGGCTCTTTGTTACATCCCTCAAGGTTCTTGTGCCTTAGAGATAGATCCTGTCAGCCAGAAACAGAACCCCTCTGGTGTTTTATGGAATGTTTCTGCTCTCTTTTGTGATGTACTGAGAGGTATTTTCTCTGTGTTTTGTAAGCTGGTAGCTACTATAACCTAGGCAGTACAAGATGCCTGTTTTCAAAGACTGTGTTTCAATTTTTTAGATGTTTGCAAAATGATGGTGTCCTTAAAAGAACAACCTCATCATGCAGAGGACTGAAGGAAAACTCTAATTTAACTAAAGAGCCCCAAAGCTGCCTCAGTTCAGACTTGTTCCCAAGAGAACATTGCTGGGAGCCAACTACTGCTGCTTCCTTCTTTGCTTTCTGTTGCTGGCAAGACTGAATCTATTTTTTACTGACATGCCACTTACAATGTGCTGTGAAATGCAGACAAAATGCAAAGAGAAATTGCAGGCTGTCTTGATAAAAATGTGACATCAGTTTCTAAAGCCTAGAAATAGTTTTGTTATGCTCTGAGCACAGGTAAAGCCATGGTATTACAGCAGTTCAGCATTGTTGGGGTGTAACTGCACAGAAATGTCAGCTGTGAGATGAACAGCTCCCTGTGTGAAAATTCTAGCATCTTTATACTCAGAGTGGCTCTTCATCAGTAACATGCCTGGGCTTCTGACTTTCTTAGGAACTGTCCAAGTCACTTTGTTGTTTGATCAGCTATGAAGTAAAAATAAAATCTGTAAGTACCATTGTAAACCTGTTCAAGATCTTGTCATGGATATATTATATTAATGCTATTTATTATGGTAAACATTTCTTTGCTACATTCACAATTTTCTTATCTGGGTCCAAACAGAATTGAAAACATCTTGTTAATATTTCATTGACACCCTTTACTTTGCAACTTGGCTTTTAAACATGGGTGCTCCCCTGCTCAGTTGACTTTCAGCCTTGCTCTCTCCAACCTTTTTCCTGATCCCCTGACAGGAGTTGCTCTGTCATTTGTGCTGCTTCAGCAGTCTCAAACTCCTGACTGCCTTTAACCTACTGAATCACTTCCTGACTCCATGTGATGCCTGTAGACTTCTCTTCACCTGAATCTGAAGACGAGCATTTCCATCAATTTCTCCACTCTAGCAAACTCACATGCTGAAATGAATTTTGCAAGAGAGTAATTATTGCTGCATTTTAAATCCAGCTTTTCTTTTGCCATCTCTGTCATCTTCCTTTGCCTTGCTAGGTAAACTGCCTGCACTTACTTTGATAGAGTTTATACTTCTTTCCTTCTGCTTCTCTTTGTAAATAGTTTTGAACAACAACAAAAAATAATGTTATCTAAGGATGCAGGTACATTTACAAAATGTCACAAAAACATATTTTTGGCAATAATCCCAGAGCAAAACAAACATATTCTGGGAAGGCTTCCATTTAAAAATAAATTCTATTCTAAACCAGGGATCCCTGTGCTTTGTCAGAGGAGTTATGTCATTCCTTACCCACAGCTATGAGAACCTCACACACAGTAAGGTCCTCACTGAGTTCAGAGCCAAGGAGCTACAATCCTGCCCTATATCTACACATCTTCCTCACATTACCCTGAGTGAAGCCTCCCAGCTGCTGCCAACACCCCTCTTCCCAGCAGCACAGTAACCACAGAAATTATCTGCAAGGGGAGAATTATAAGGGTGCTATCCACCTCATTTTCAGTTGTCTTTTAAATGAGTTAACAGCTGGAAATAAAGGGGAGAAGCAGCAGCTGGTTATTTCTGCAATGTAATAATGAGGAGAGCATTACAGTAGCTCTGTGAAAGAACTTGTGGAGTTTGTTCACTGAGTGCAGGAGTAGAATCAAAGAATTTTAAAGATGTCCTTCCATTCCAGTCCCCTGCTCACCAAGTGACCCAGTAAAATTAAAATTAAGTTTTTACTTGTCCATATTTCTTTGGGCAGATCCTGTAGTAATTACATATCCTCTGAACAGAGAGAGACATGGTTCTCCCAAGAAAATCTGGGGAAGCTGTGTAGAAGCTACAGGAAACTTAGAGGAAAGAACTCAAACAATTATTATCTCTCCTTCTGTAACCATTCTTTATAGACATAGTTCTCCAAAGTGTGCTGTTCATAGTTCACCAATAGTGTGAGCAGTTTTCACCTTGAGACCAATCAAGTATCAGCTTAGCAAGCCAGACTATAAAAGCCACAACTTCTTCCTAATAAAAAATTCTATTTCACCTTCTAATGAGGTGAGTCTTCTTTCCATCCCTGACTCAACAGGGTCAAGATGCAGCATTTAATTCCTTCTGGAAGGTGCAGCCCAAGGAAGGCAAGTCCTGTCTGCACTGCCTGGACATTGTCCATGCCTGTGTAAATTAGCAGAATGCTACAAGCACACTTCCCCATCCTCAGTGGACGTCCTATGATGTCCTGAATGGGGGAAAACCAGACCTCCTAGCATCAAGGATATGAGGGGAATTCTCTCACAAGTCCTCTGAATTTCTCCATGGCACTGCAGCACAAGGGAGGAAACCAGATTCCCAGCTGAGCTAAGGGAAAATAGAACCCTCACTCAATAAGACTCAATGCATTTCTCAGTCATGCTGACTGACTGTCAGAAGTAAAAAAGGTTATAAAAATTACACTCATAGCCTGAACAATAAAACTTTATGCAAGCTAAACCTGAACAGAGGCCAAAGCTCTAGGAAAGTGCTGGAGGACCAGGCTGGCAATGGGACACTTGTGAATGCCAGGCTTCCACATCCTTCTGCTGCCTGTGACACTGCTGGGGCCTTGGAAAAAAAGGCAGCTGCAGCCCAGCCCATTGTAAATTCTGCTTTATTTCTGATTCCTTGTTATTTTCTTTAGAATAAATACTAATATTTTGCATGTTTCTATATCTGAAACAGATCATATAAAATAGTGATCAGGTACTGTACAGTTACCTTCGAACATGCACAGGAGACACCCCTAAAATCTATTTGCAACACCAGCCTCAATCATCTTACAGCCAAAATTGCAGCTCTTCAGAGGGACTGCAGTGCCATGTGGGATGAATAGATGCTGTATATGGGATTACAGTGCTTCCAGATTTCCACCCTGCAGATGGTCATGGCATTTTCCACATGACTCCTACTGTAATCCCAGAACCACATAAGTCATTTATAAGTAACTGATATGTCCCAGCACCTCACAGTGCACTGTGCAGTAGTCACAGCTGAACAGACAATGCAAAAGGAAAATTAGCATGTCTTCCTGTCTTAATTTTATAGAGAGCACATATGCATCCAGCAAAGTAGAAAAGTAGAATAAATACTGATATATATGTTCACTAGCACATGAAAATATCAGAAGTTGCATTAAATATGATAATCTTAAACACCACAAAACATGCCCAGAGAAAATAAAATATTATTTTGTGTTGTGGTCAAAGCCTCTGAAAATACTGTTATCATTGATCTGAATTCACCTGTATAATTGGCAATGACTTTGTTAGTGGAGAAAGAGGTGTCTAATTGCTCAGAATGACCCTTCAGTCTTTGTTTTCCATTCTCTTTCTTGGAGAAAGAAAGATGCAGAGTGGAAAGACAGAACATTTACAACACAGGGACTGGCTGTGAGTGTCTGACACCACTAAGATAATAAATGATAATCAACCTATAATTCAAACCCACTGACTCCCTTTAAGGAGTCTGATAAATCTTCACTGCGCCTCAGTGCAAGAGCAACAGTCAGAAATCAGAATATTTGATCTTGTTCTGGAAATGTACTTGCTTGTGAGTGCCAAACAACTCCAGTTTGGCCAGAACCTGGGCTCTGTGAATGGTGAGCAGTTTCAGAGTGGAACATAATCCCTGGTGAGGCTGCAGTACTGCAAGGCATTCACTTCATAGTTGGAATGTCTTTGCTTCCACACAGCTCTCCTTTTGCAAAGCTGATATCAAATTATCAACAATTTTTTTACAAATATAAAAGGGCTCATTAAACAAATATGGATCACTGAAAAAGGATAGATTTCTTGTCCAGTACATGAGCAATAATTTAAAAAGAGTTGCTCTTACATTAGTCTAGTGATGAAGATTTGGCTTACGGAGCCCTGGGCATATAAAAATAAATCCATAGCTGCAGTGTAGGTTTAGTGCCAACACATCAGTGATCACGAAGAAAGTGGATTTAAACTAACCATTTTTCCCCTGGAGTTTAGTCTCCAGCATAATCTGGAGACAGATCAGCCCAACTTAAATTAACTGTATCAGTAAGGACCTTAATGGAATTTCACAGGAGCCACCAGGGTACAGAGTCCAGAAAGCAGAGCTGAGCTGCAATCTTGCTTTCTCCTTCCCACCTTGGGGATGTGAAGCCCAGCAGAGGCTGGTGATGAGGCAGCAGCTGGGCTGGTTCTATTTCAACATGCCAGCTGGGAATCCCTATGGAACTTGTCAGGCCAGTTCTGAGGCTGCACTGTCACCAAGGCACCCTGCTCTAGCCAGTCCAGTTGACTACAGCAACTGGATTAAACTGTGGAATGTTTTCCTCTTTTTTTTTGAACCTGCTTATAAATGAGGTCAACTAAGAATACAGCACTTCTGAACATTAATGATCATAGCTCAGTTAGGTAGACACCATGTCTTTGAAGAAAATTTGACAGTTGTTTAAATGATGGAGACAGGTTTGTAAAGAAACATGAAGAAGAGAGGAACATTCTTTTTTTATTATGTGAACTCCCACATGCGATGTCATGAGGAATTTGAGTGGGAATTTATTTACAAAACTGGGACTTACTGTCATTACACTGTGCTGAAACAGGGGAAAAAATTACCATGCTGTAAGTCAAATGTCAGTAGAATTTAATATGCTGGAATTCTTGGAAAGTGTTCTAATGCTTCCAGCTCAAAAGCAGAACATACTGCTTTTTATAGCAAAGAATTTTAATTATTATTAGTTTTTGGCAATCCCCATAGTCTGCTGGCATTTTCTAAGCCACAGAGATTAAAACCTGAAGAGAAACAGAAGGTGGTAGGAAAGGGAAGAATGCCTAATTGAAGTACTCAACATCTACTTATCCATGACATACGAATACAGATATGTGGGTAGGAGTGCAAGATCAAGAAATTATTCCTACCTTCCCCCCAGATGTGCCTTATTAACCAACAGAATTGTCACAACAGCCAAAACAGGTCAGAGAGAAGTGGGCAAGTGACTGTATCACATAAGGGATGGCAGTGTAGTAGCTGGACTGAGCAAAGGATAGCAAAACAGTTTGCCTGGAGAACAGAAAGGAATTCTGGAAAGGTTGTGTCTTCAACCAAATCACAGTGCTGGGACCCATGGCACCACATGCTATTCTTAGTGGATTTATGGGTAAACAAGCTACTGCCCTGCAGTGCTCTCAGTATGAAGGCATGCTGACATGACCAGGTTTCCACAGTCTCCACCTCCTTTCCTCCCCTTTTAACATTTCTGTCCCTACTTTATCTTACAAGGCAAACATAGCCTTCCTTCACCAGGTGCATCTGGGTCCATTGCATCTTCCCTAGACACATCACTGTGGCTGCCACACAGCTGGGAATGAAGGAATCAGGCTCAGAGAGGGCAATCCCACAGCTCCTTCTCCTTTGCTCCAGGAGCCACATCCTGCACCCTCCACTGAGAGCTGAATGCTCTCAGCAGCTCCTGCCTGCTCAGGAACCCTTTTCTCACCTGCCCCAGACTCCAGCTTGTACCTTCTGCCTTCAGACCTTTGAGTAACTCTTTCTCAGCCACCCTGAGGCTGGGACCCAGGTTTGCTGCTGGTGGCAAGCACACACTCACATGGTGATGAACACTTGGCAGGAATACTTTGGGTACTGTAATTGTGACCATGGCAGCAAGGCAGGGATTGCAGCACCAGCTCAGGGCAGCTTGCTCACTGTGTGTGTGGCAGAGCTCACTGTGTGTGTGCAGCACTGACTTGTAGCAGAGCTGTGCATGGAGAGGCGAAGCAACTTTACCACAAGGCTCCATGCCCATGTCTGATGATTTGTTCACTCTGAGCATGAGAGACAGTTTCCCCAGTGATGCTATTGACCAGAAGCATTTTTCACTGCTGGAACAGGAAAAAGAATTTTGGGAATGCTCCTGGGATGCAACAGTGAGAGTGATGCTTCTATCCCAAGCAAACCCCAAGCAACAAATTGTCCCTCTGAAGGGAAAATATTCTGAAGACCTGGTCAGCACCAGATCGATGGGATGCCCCATGCTCCCTCTTCTCACTCCAAAATGTACTTCAAAAATGAAAGAAAACAAGGACACAACATTAGCAGCTAATTAACACTTCCTATACTTGCTATTGCTGATTCCAGTTTAAGTATAAAGAGACAGCAAATTCCTACTGGGTGACCAACTTCACAGGATCCCCTGCACTTTGGCATTTTATGAATATGGCAATGCAGTATTGTCTGTAACAAAAGGATTTGCTCAGCACAGAGTACTCCCTGCACCACCTCTGCTTTCACCTTTACACTTTTCAGTTTCCCTAAGAGGAAAAACATTTGCATAAAACAAACACCAAAAATGTCACACTATAAAAATATCCTTTAGGATTCTTTATATTCTCTATGCTATAATGCTGTATGCTATATGTATGAATAATAAAGCATTACACAACTTGTAAAACTGTTATATTCATAGATTTGCATCATATAAGTTTTATATAAATTTAAAACTTTGATTTGTCATGGAAGCTTCTTCAATGATTAACATTTATCAACATCCAACAGTCAAAAGCTATCAGATGTCAGTGTTGTCCTCGTTAATCCTTTTCCCCTGGGAAATGTCTTAAGGATCTGTAGGCTGCTATACTAAGCTCCCCTTCAGCACACAAAATTCATCCAGATATCTGCAATGACAAAGTTCATACCAGATAATTTTTGTTATTCTGGGAGGGACTGAGCTTCTTGCCACTGAAAGAGATCACTTTGTAGTTAGCAATCAAACAAGCACTCATTACCTCTTATCAGTATTTCTCTGGGCCTTCTCCTACTTTCACAAGTCTTCCTGTAAACTTAATGCTTGAAATTTAGTTATGCAACTTGAATTTTCACTGACTGATTAGGATAGATGATAAGAGAAACACTGTTCTTGCACATCATTGTTTCTGCCACATATTTTACCCTACTGCCATCACAGTACATAAAATCTGCTTTGGAAAGGCTGAAGAATCTGCCTTCTGGACACAGAGCAGCATCTCATTTATTCGGGAACAGCAAAATTCTCCCTAATGTGCTCTTTAAACCTGTTGTGAAACCCAAGATGGCAACATATGGTCTGCTAGGAAACACCTTGCCCTTCTCCAGTCTCAGTAGGCCAGGGCTCTGTAAAAATCTGCATCTACCGAAAGTCATTAAACCTTAATACCAAGGAAAACTTGCTCGGGTGTTCTCAGCCTTAAACTTTCTATTTGTCACCTGCTACTCCTAGACAGACGAACTCACAGATGGGAGAGACTGCAGATCAGAAATTATAAACCTTGCAAGCACTGAAGTACAGAAATAGCATTGCAGAAATTCATTGTTGCCACTTCTCCTGTTCCTGGGGAAAATGTAGACCATAATATCAATATTTATTGACTTTTTTTTTCTTTACAAGCACTTCAACATCTGAAGGGGCAGCCATTGCACCCAGGAGCAGGAGCAAACCCACTTGGCTATAGGAGAAAACAAGCGAGCCATGGGAGGTTTGAATGGAAGAAATGCCATTCTCCAGCCATTCAGGACCAATTCTGTTCCGTGATTCCCCAGGAGAAGCAGAATTTGAGCAACTGCAGAAGGCACATGAGCACCTGGCACGTGATCTGCACAAAACACTGTGCCAAAATACTGCAAGAAGAGGTAAGAGAGAAAGAAAAATAAAAGGAGCAGCTACCACTCCATTTAAGATGACTGATTAAGCAAAAAAAAATGACAGGTTGTTTTTAATTCCTTGTTGGCAGTAGCTAGTCTCATTTCACTGCCTTTAATTTCTCCTCTGGTCTATCTGCAAGTTTAATAAAGGTCTTTGTGCATGCTCAGGACTTGTTCACTTAATTGAGTGAAACTAGAAGCCACAGTTATGCCAGAAGGTTTTATTAGGATATTAGAGAATAATCAGCAATCTTTTCCCAACCTATCCCCAATTAGATTCCACAAAGATTGAGCTGATGTTTTATTTAAATGCAGGCTTACTACACTGTCCACTGCAGTCCTTAAAATCAGTCAGACATGAAAAACTTCCCAAGTACAGGGTCTCCCCCCTCAAGGAAATAAAGGAAAGCTGTTAAAAAACCTGTTAATATTGGTATTACCACTACAATGTGCTCCAAGAAATTCCAGTGCACAAAGCTGTGCTTGTACTTACAACCTCTCCCAATGAGTCCATGAGACCATTTATGAAGAGTAGGAAAACATAATACTCCTTGTAAACTGTGATGCTGTGCTGGTGTTACATGTTGGGGTATTTGGCATTTGTGTTACCTCTTTAACAAATCCATTTGTCTTTCCAGTCCATCCCCATTTTCTGGTATACTGATAATACACCCTGATCCTTTAGCCACTGCTACACTACTTGCAACATTGCTTCCAAATTGTTTTGAAGGTAGAGCTTTCTCCTTCAGCTTTCTAAAAATGGACTTCACCCCCCACTTAGCAGCTGAATAATTACTGGCTCCATGTTGTCTGGGGGCTGGCTTCAAGAGAAGGAAAAATTTGGCAAGATGCTCCACTGTCAGTTCAGGCTTTCTTCACACTTTCTCCCTTGAATAGATATATTCCTAATAATTTCCCCCTTTCTTTTCCATTCTTTATTGTACTTGATAGTCATCCTCTGCTTATGTTATGCTCCCTTATTCTGAACTTCTCAACCTATCTACCATTAACTATTTTTAGGACTTGTGTTTACATCCTCTCTTAAGATCACTTAAGCAGAACAAAGAGCAATTTGAAGCACTGAACTCTAAGGAGGAGAAGCAGGGTGGAGCAGGCCCACGCTGTTTTGGAAGGGCAGTTTGGAAACTGGGACCAGAAAGCTCAGTTCCTAAATGATAACAGTGGCATCTTGCTCACACAGCTCTGAACAGGCTGACTCTGCAGTCCCTCCAGACCAAATACCTGCTCCAACACAGCAGAGCAGCAAACAGCTTCTAGCTCTAACAGCTGGAAATGCAATACACAAAGCCCTCCACCACACTTTCCCTGATAGGCTCCCACCTCACTAGAGGCTACAGTTTTTCATTCCTTGCACTAGAGCTAAGGGAAAACGAGGTGACCTTGGCAACAGCTCAGCATCCCACCCATACGAAGTTCAGGAACAGCTGCAGAACAATGTTCAGACACGGACCAACAAAAAAATTTCTAACATAGGTTTGTCAGACTGGAAATGCAGTTAAACCACGTGTGAACATTATTCTGCTCTATCAGACTTCAAGAACAGTTCACAGAGCCTAGGAATCATTTGTGTATGGTCTTGAAATTAAACACTGCCATCAATCACCTTTGCCATGCAGAATTTTCCTTCACGCACACACTCTTACCTTCCTTAAAGGATGATTCTGGAGAACCTTTTGCTCTTAATATCTGTACTCAAAATAATTCATCTTGAATACAGTTTGCCTTTATGATGACCATTATTTTACACTAAACTTCAAAGACACCCACCTGGTCAGGATTAATGTTTCTGTACAGGCCTGGCACAAATCTCAATCTGAAAGCAGTGAAACTTTTTCAGCCTGCTGATGTGTTTTCAACCTGTCCTCTGCCTGCCAAAATATAACCCTTGCAAGCAGACTCCATATGACTTGCCCCTCAACTATAGATCCTGTCAACTTGCATTATCCATGGTAACAGTAATATTTAAGAAACACCCTCTAGCAAAATGCTTACACTGTTTTTCCAGCTTGAGCTGAATAAATAGCAGATATCAACAGCACCTCAAACATATTTTAATGCTGATAAACAGCTCAAAGTGGAATTTTGTTTTTCTAATTTCTTAAACCTATGAATAGTTTACATCACATTCTTTACTTTCATCTAAAACCTTTATTTTTAATATTAAAATGATTTTTTGCTTAGTAGCAGCCAGCTGTAGGAAGAAGAGTAAAGGAAATTAGAAAAGGTAAACAGTAGTGAAGGGCTATTTCTTCTGCCATCAAAGTACATTTAACCATTATTTATTTCATCTTAAAATGCATTTTTGACTGTCTCTGCCAAGTGTCAGTTTACTAAAGGAAATCTGCACACAAATCTTTGTAACTTACATTTTAAAGTCATCCATGTGTTTTAATGACAAAGACAACAGAACTGCAACCTGGAAAGGCACTGGAAATACACAATGTTAATTGATTATCACGCCAAACTGAACTTTCCAGATGAAGTAAAAGCAAGATCTGACAAATGTATGTAGCTCCTGATTACTAACAGCCTCCAGTGAAATGATGACAACACGACTACATTGCTTCCTCTTACAAGCTCATTTACAATACTCTTTGTGATGGTATTTAAACAATAGCTAGTGCCAAATGGCCAGTGCTGACTGTATTAGCAGTCTTCAAAACTAGCAAGTGTAGGTTCATCATTTTTCTAGGTTTCCTAGGAAAACAAACTTGTTTTATCATCTTGTCTACCTGCTATCTCTACCTAACAGTAGATTGAAACCCTGGAGAATATGGAGGACAAGCAGCTGTGAATTATGGACAATTTAGAGGCCATCATTATGGGGAAAGATATGGCAGTAAGAGGTGTAGGGCATTCAGGCACTAACTCACAGAAAATGGCAGATCAGTATTTCTGCTGCTCAAGGAGAAGCTTTTTCCCTGCTCTCAAACTTGGCAGAATATTTGGTTTTATTCACTCTACAAGGGTCAATAAAAAACAATGGCCTTTTTAATCTCTTTTCCAAAACTGCAGTGCAAATCTACACACACATACAGGAATGCAAACAAAACTGAATTCCAGCAGGATTCTCCTATCCAGGAAGCCTACCACAGGTTTCACTCATTATTGCTGCAAAGGATTTTTCAAAGATTTTCCAAAGCACTAAGGAAAAACAAAAGAGATGCAGAATGAGAATTGCTATTTTTACTGCTATCAGCAAAAAATTACTTTATCTGCATAGAGATAATGTGGAATCAATTTTGCATGGTGTCAAATGACCAAAAAACCCACAGTTCCTCAGCAGCAGTCTGACATTACTACCTTGAAGTTTAAAAGTAAAATGCAGCTTCAAATGGGAGCACATACACTTTGGAAAGTCCATAGAAGGTTTGTTTTTATGCTGGCCAAAACAGGTCCCTGGATGCAATCTGTTCCAGCTAAAGCAGAAACCATTTCTGCCTCAGTCTGTACTCAGAGCCAGGCTGGGCCAGGGAGCAGGAGCCCTGCACTTGTGACCCACACCCTCAAATACCTCCCCACAGCACACAGCCACCAGAAACACACTGTTTCTATCATCTGGCTCACTGGCCTCCCATACCTTGGAAATTTTATTGCAAATAAGAAACAGTGGAATGAAATATATTCAAATATACACTAGAAATCTAGGAGGCATCATTTACAGACAGTTTGTGTAATTACAGGCTCCAAAGATACATAAAACATCTTGCATTCATAGTCTTGACATGAAAAGGCTAAAACAAGGTATTTCTGCCTGAAACTAACAGCAACACATAGTTCCTGCAGTTTAAAAATATCCCTTCTATATTCTCTTTAAAAAAACTATAAATAGCCTGTAAAAAAAAGAAAGTGGCTTTAACATCTCTGTTATTTGAACAAATAACAGAGTAATTCAACATTAGGTGTGGCCTTAAGGTCGCAAATTTCAAAGAGCATTAGGAAAACAGAAAATTGCAGACAAAGCCTCACATGAAACATGCAGAAGGAAGAAAGGAGCAAATATCCTCTTGCTAATAATTGCTACCATTAGCAGACACTGCATAAATCAGCACTGCTCAACTGTGAAGATTTCTGGATTACCTATCAAAGTTTTTTAACAATTTGCTTACATAGCTCAGCCAGTACAGAGTTAAGAAAGAGCCTCTTGTCAAATAATTCCGTTGGACCTGTTCCTGCTGCTCCTGATGCCAATAGGAGTGTTGTCCTAGAATTCAGGAAGAGCAGGACAGGATCCAAAGTCGTGGTGTGATCAGTTTTACTGTTTATATTAGTGCTGTAACTATCAGTCTCCAACTGGAGATGATGCTACCAATGGTAATGAGACTTATCAACACCAATTCCATTTGCAGCCTGGCCTTCATCCAAGACATCTACAGCAGTGAAGTAAATTACATTCAGGCAAATTAAAGAATCCATCCACTAATCAGATTTTAACTTCCATTGTCATCCCAAAGTTTCCATCAATGCAACTTTTATTCTAAGACAGTTCTAAAAATTTACTCACTAAAGTGATCTTTCGAAAATCTTATCTACAGATGCATGCATGGAAATTCCCCTTGAAAATGTTAACTTCCTTCTGTTTCCAGTCTGCCCCATAGAAAGCTGTTTCTAAATTAGTTCAAAATCTTTACTGTGACTTGATTGTGACATAGTATGTTGAACAGGTTTTGACAGGAGACATTGTTGTATCACCACTTTGCAGTTTCCCCTAGGAAGCTTTACCAGAGAATCAGAGAATCAGTTACAGAATGGCTGGGGTTGGAAGGGACCTCTGGAGATCATCCTGTCCAACCTCCCTGCTCAAGCAGTTTCAACTGGGACAGGTTGCACAGGATCAGTTCCAGGTGTGTTTAAGTATCTCCAGTGAAGGCCACTCCACAACCTCTCTGGGCAGCCTGTTCCAGTGCTCAGCCATCCTCAAAGTAAAGGATTTTTTCCTCACATTCAGATGTACCTTGTGTTACAGTTTGTGTCTGTTGCCCCTTGTCCTCTTGCTGGGTTCCACTGACAGGAGTCTGCCCTGTGACACCTTCCCTGCAGACATTTGCACGCACAGATGAGGTCCCCTTTCAGCTGTCTCTCAGGGCTGAACAGGCCCAGCTCCCTCAGCCTTTCCTTGTAAGATAGATGCTCCAGTCCTCTCATCACCTTTGTGCCCTCCCTGGACCCCTGCAGGAGCTCCATTGTCTCTGAGCTCTGGGCTCTGAGGAGCCCAGAATGGGGCACAGCACTCCAGAGTGGCCTCACCAGGGCTGAGGAGAGGGACAGGATCAGCTCCCTGCCCTGCTGGCCCTGCCCCTCCTGATGTACCCATTGGCACTGACCCCTGGGGACACTGCTGGCTACAGGCCTGCAACCAGGCTCTGTGCCACCAGCCCTGAGCTCTGCCACTCAGCCACTGCCCTGTCCCCCTCACCAACCCAACCCACACTTCCTGAGCTAACAGCATGTCATGGGAGAGAGTTTCAAATGCCTTGCTGAAGTCAAGGTACACAACACCCACTGCTCTCTCCTCATCTTCCCAGCCAGTCAAGCCATCAGATTAGACAAACATGATTTCCCCTTGGTGAATCTATATGGAATAACCCTTTCTGCCTCCACATGCTTGGAAATGCCATCCAGGATGTGTTGTTATCACCTTTCCAGGGACAGAGGTGAGGCAGGCTGGTCTGTAGTTTTCTGAGTCCTCCTTCCTGCCCTTGTGGAGGACTGGAATGACATTCACTTCTCTCCAGTCCTCAGGCTCTCCTGTTCTCCATGACAATGGTGATGTGGAATGACACAACAATAACATTTGCCAGCTCCCTCAGACCTCATTAGCGCATCCCATCGGAGCCCATGGATTTCTGGGTGTCAGGTTTGCCTAAACAATCTCTAACCCAATCTTCCTGTACCAAGGTTAAGTTTTTCTTTCTCCAGACTTTCTCTCTTGCCTCCAGGGTCTGTGATTCCTGAGGAATGGCCTTTGCAGTATAGACAGAGGCAAAGAAGTTTTCTCTGGTTTGCCATGCCAATTCCTGGCAGATCACGCTAAATGACAAAGAGTTTAGCAAAACGACAACGCCAAATGACAAAGAGTTTCCAAAGCCAAGCTGTTTTTATGCTGCACAGTAAACCATGTTTTGCACTGTATGCAAACATTTAGCTAAACTGTCATTTAATTGTGGACTCAGACTCACAGGGATCATGCAAGTCACTGCTGGAATGCCCAGTGTTCCAATTAGCAACTGGCCTCGTGCACCTTGTCCCCAACAGAGACACAGCAGCTCAGAGCAGTGTGCTGCTGGCTGCATCTGGGTGGACTTAACAAGACCAAGGCATTTCTGCACATGGATGTGGGAAGGATCTGACCCTTGAACTTCTGCCCAAACACCACACCCTGCCTTCCATGCAAAACCCTTTTTGGCTGGCTTTAAGGAACACCAGAACAGACATCTTTGTATGTTTTGATGTACATAAATCTTAGCTTGCTGCAGAATGTAAGTTTGCAGTAATGAAACACACACTTTGCCTCACCAAGAAAGTGGAGAGTTATTTTTGATTGTGTTAAAAAATCATAAGTATAACTAAGTTAGATGTTTTATAGGACTCCTACTCACCTCCTCAGCACCACATGCATCTTTCTCTTTATTTCATTTCTTGGCAGACCATCCTCTCCAGCTAAGAGGACATACTGTGTCTAAAACAAAACTGTCTTTGTACTCCACATAACAGACTAACTTCTGAATTTGCATGAAAGTCACAGAGCTGACAGCTTAGGAGTTTAAATGATGGATTTTTATACCATTATGTAATTATTCCCATGAAATGAAACATTCATTCTGGGTAAAATTCTCAGGAACATGAAATCAGTTAACAGGTATGTATACACTGAAAGCCCTGAGGATACACAATAGAAAAGAACATCATAATCTGTTCAGTTCCAACTCCACCTCTTTGGCATTAATTGGGAAGGAAGGTGAGATCTTTCAGAGTAAGTAAACTGGGGATTCCCTCCTGATTGAGAAACAATGAGGTGATGAAAAAATGACATATTTGGCACCATGCCACCACACTGTGGTTCAGCTAATACAGAAAGCAGCAGCCATGGGATGCAATAAAGGTTCCAGCACTGTGTATGACTCCACTTCACTACTGGTGCACAAGGAAGCATCCAGTTTGTAGGTTTTATTTTCATTTTCTCTTAATGTCCCTGTTCTTCATGCTCTTTATTCAGTTTGTGAAAAAAAATGTTCTGTGGTCATAATATAACTGCATCTTAGTGACAAGGCAGCCTCAAGACAGAAAATATAAAGGGTTTACAAATATATAAATTAAGTTCTCTGCTTTCTATAGGATGCTTTAGCTGTTTTTTCTTGCTAAAAAAATTAATAGGAAGCATCACCAAAATAAATTACTGTTTAAGAAACAGTAAATTCTCCCACCCAGTCACTTTCCACAACAAATTAAAAGCTTTCAGATTAAGAGAATTTGTTAGCAAACAGTTCTTAAGACACATCCTTAGCCTGCCCAAGAGCCTGTTTATCCCTGTTTACTCCCCTGCCTGTCAAGGGGAACTGTGGTCTGCTGATATCAAACATACATGAAACACTTTCTGAGCACTTCTTAACAGCTGATTTCATCCCCCCTTCCCCAAAGCCTGCTCTTTCCAAAGCTGTCTGTGCATAGTGAACATCTCCTTCTAAGGGCAGGCAATTTTTGTGTGTAATTATGCTAAAAGTTAATCTGCGATACTTGTGTTGATTATTAAATGTGACAAACTTTTGGAGGCTCCTGATCCAAGATTCTGGAAGAAAGTTCCAAATAGCCTGTTACAATATCTTCCTGTACAGATACGAAGTTACTTTTAGCGTGCACTAAATCTCTCTGATGTCAAGCCATACTTCTTTTTGAGCATCTTCAGTTTCCACTTGGTATCTCTAGGCTAAATAAATTTTTAATACCAGTATTGAAGGAAGTCAGCATTACTTTTTACTAGGAACCTCAGAAACTTCCGTGAAAGGTGCAGGCTGCTAACATGGATTCAAAGGCTGGCCTGGGAGAAGTTCTCCAGGGACTGCTGGCGACTGACAGTTTCATGTGGGATTATATAAGCTTCAAAAAGTAACTACAGTGCTGCCTGCAAAATCTATCTTCTGAGAAGGACCAGAGTGCTTCAGCTCTCTTCAGTTTCACATTATTTTCCCTTTTTTATGGCCAACAAAACCACGTTTTTGCATTAGATAGTAATTATCAAATAATGTTGATTTCATTGCCCTTAGTAAGAATTTTACATCGATACAACAGTTTGTATTTTACAAGCACTTAAAACAACAAGATGTGAAATTACAGTGTTTGTGAAAATATATGTAATACTCTTCAGTTTCACATTATTTTCCCTTTTTTATGGCCAACAAAACCACGTTTTTGCATTAGATAGTAATTATCAAATAATGTTGATTTCATTGCCCTTAGTAAGAATTTTATATCGATACAACAGTTTGTATTTTACAAGCACTTAAAACAACAAGATGTGAAATTACAGTGTTTGCGAAAATATATGTAATAAAGTCAATGACAAACCCCTCTAAAGAAGCTGAAAAGCCCATTAAATGGAAGAGCCTGAAACAGGCTAAGACAACAGTTCCTTATATGACAAAAATGTTCCCTTCCTCTAGGACTTGTTTAATTCCAAGTGTCATGATTTAACAAAAGAGAAATGTGTGAGACTTGCAGTCACACTGCATAAAATAAGTTTACATAAGTTGGAACTCTCTTTAGTAATCAAGCACTTTCTTAATTCCATGGGGTTGGACTGAATCCTCACTGATTATTAGCACTTCCCATGCAGACACTAAAATAGCTCCATATGCCTGGATATACTTGCAAAAATGCCTGAGGAGTCACTGCAGGAGTTATCTGAGCAGGCTTCAGAGCTATCTTACACAGGCCCATGTACAGTGTTAATACTGAACATCCTCATTTGCTTGACTTCCAGCAGCTCCACAGTCCAAGACAAAAGAATACAAAAATTTACCAGGAAGTTGTATAAAGTTACAAACCTTCAATTCTTTTGTGATGCTACAAAGAAACCTGCTTAAGCCTTTGGGACTGATGAACTCATCAGTAAAGCAGGAAAACTGTGATGGGTAAGATGTGACTGCATAATAACATCAGAACATGGAAATATACTTTAATTGAGGTGTGCTTAGCTTAACCAGAATAGCTATGCATAAATTAGGCATTAATTCCATACATCAAGGCCATTTAACATGAATTGCTGAAAGAACAGCAGAAGCCCCAGTACAAATATTCTGTAAATATCCAAAAGACTTGGAGGTCCCTACAGTCAGTCTTATTTCGCAAGCTGGAAAGTATTAACAAAAAGAGAAGCAGAAAACCCCTTTGGTTGGAGAGAAAATGAGAGTGCATTTTCTCAGGGGCTGCCTGACAAACAGAAATAGCATTGCCCCTTCTACAGACTGATATCCAGGGTCTCCTCCCCAGTGCTTTTCCCCATATAAATTAAAAAGCAAATCCATTTTGTCCCCATGCACACACGTGTAAATTCCTGCATGTAGCATGTAAAATACAACACATTTTACAATTATCATCTTATTCTGCCATCAAAGGGGAGCACCACCCCTGCAGCTCCCCAAACACACCCACCCCTCATGTGACACTTGAACCAATGAAGCTATTTGCATTTATACAGCTGAAGCATCCAATAACACAGTGAGAATCAGGCTCCCCTCAAACAGCCTACCACCTAAATAGGAAAGAAAAACAAATATATCAAACCATTTGGACAAGTGGCAGACAAGATGAAAATAAATAAATTACAAAAATAGGTTATTTACTCCTAATGCCTTCACCAAGGTTTTACTTCCTCACATGATCTTCCTCTAGAGCCTTGATGCCATATAGTAAAGACAGAGATAGTTTTCAACAAAGATATTTTGTCTTAAACAGGGCCACTGCTTGGCTTGAAGCTATGCTACTGAATGGTCTTTAAATATGGAAGGAGTTGCATGCTTTAACTAGAAATAGAAGCATAAGAAATCTAATGAAAGTGTGAACTATTCATCAGGGAAATGTGGAAAAGCTATCATAGCAGTTTCTTTAAATGGCTTTGTGAATTTTATTCTTAAAGATCAATGAAATTAGTTACTTAGTAAACTTAACAACGGATATAAAAATAGCCAGTAGAGAAATCAGAAACCCTCTCTTTTAAAAAAACAATTTTACAAGTTTTTTTTTCAGTTAATAGTGACTTCAAATGCCTTATAACTTCTCCTGCTTTCCTCCTCATTGGTGATGTTTAGCACTAACTGCAGAGTTGCCCCTAAATCATATCACTGCCATGAACTGATGGAGATCCTAAGGTGCTAGCAAGGCTGCCGCGGCCAGGTGGAGGGGAGAAACACACCGATGCGATGCGGGTAAAAGAAGCTCCGTTTATTGCATCTATCAGCGCTACTAATATACAGTAAAAACTTTCTTGTACACGCGATCACGCAGAATATGATTAGATCTTCCGCTTTGTTCACGAGGCTGGCACGAGTCTTGTCTCTGCAGTCATTAGTTGCCAATCCATGCTCATTAGTTGCTACATATGACGATAATAATTTCTAAGTTTTGCTTTTCTGTAGCCCTAAAATTCCATTATTCTGATAAGCTTAGCACATAGTACTTCTATTTTTCTTTCCTCAAAGACACCGTAACTGCCACAGCTACTTCCCATACCTGCAACCCCCAACACAAGGCCTGCACAGGATACATTCAAAATTCTTCAATTCAATGCCCCTGTGGCAAGGTAAAAGGTAGCAACGTGCTAAAAAACAACTCTATTGCCAAACTACTATTCGGGAATTAATTCATTACAGCCTTAAAAATCCTTGGGTTTTGCAGCTCCATGGATCTGGCCATTAAAGCAAAGTGTAATTTTCACCTGGAGTAAGCAGGAAAACAGTAAGAATGTGGTGAAACTGAAGAGCCAGAGGAGTATCACCCTACTAACAAAAAAAGACTGCTGCCTTTATTCTGTATAACCCAGTCCAAAATCTTCTCTACAATATTGTATCTAACTTTAGAGAAGCCAAAGAGGATGAATGATTTCTGAAGCATGGGATCATTGACTTTGCTAATAGGAAAATACACAACTTCAGGTCACTGTTTGGCATTTTTCAGTTTAAACACCAAGAGGGAACATGGCTAAAAGAATGGGAGCTAAAATCCTAAAAAAGATGGAGTCTCTGGTAAACTCAGCTTAATCACAGGGTCAGTTTAGGGGCATTCCCTCTAATTTGATCTTTCATTTCTCTCAGATAAACAAGCCTAATTACTTCTCTCCTTCAGGATAAATTGAGGGAATTATGGTACTTAATTTAAAGCTACTGTTTCATCTTAATAGTCCCTTGGTATAAAGAGACTTCAAAATTGTTAATATCTACAGTCAGCAAGCCAAAGGCTTCCTCAGACTCTTAACAGCAGCAATCATTGATTCTCTTGTCATCTTTCAGAAGCCAAACCAGAGATGACTAGTTTAAATTTAAGACTCCCAGTGGAATAACCTCTTTCATCTATGCTATGAGCTGAGTAGCTCTGCTATTATAAGCTCCTCAAAGTAGTCTTTGTAAAGCAAGAGTGCTTTATAAATATCAGGTTTAACTGAACTCTGAACCCATATATTTTTTTTGTTTGTTTGGATTTTTGGTTTTTTTTTGGTTTTTTTGTTTTGTTTTTTTTTTGGGGTTTTTTTGGGTTTTTTTGGGGTTTTTTTTTGTTGGTTGTTGTTGTTATTTCAGGGTTTTTTCTGTTCAATTAAAAGTATTATAAAGCATTTTTCAAAAAATAGAAAGTATAATTTTTATTTCTTATGCATTTAAACATATATGTGTAGCAAGTATAGGTGACAACTAGAAAGTGTCATAGCCCTGTATAAAAATATGCAATTTGCTCTCAGTAAAGGAATGGTAAAAAATTGCCTTTATTTCCATATCCTTCACTTACATGAAACCTTCCTCATCTATTTATCAATCAGATCTTTTTAAACACTGCAACAGCAATTCTCCTCTCTGATTTGGCTAAAAGGCAAGCCTCTATTAAGGTCCATTATGTTTTCACATCAGCATTTTTATGCTTCCTTCTTTCTTCAAAAGCGAACCATGCAATAGAATTTTTCTTAACTCCTTTGTCTACAAAAACTTGGCAGGCATTAGACAGAAGGTGAGTTGAGAGCTTTCCTCTCAGACTGCCCAACACTGTGTCCTTGCTTCCCTGTGCTGCCCCTCCTGTGCCATCATTGCCTCTCATCTTTTCCCTGAGTTGAGGATCCTGAGCTGGAGCCATGGTATCATTCAGTATCTGTGGAGTCCTGCACAGTAATCTAATCAGACATGTGTCTAAATAACAGCATCATCAAAATCCTACTGCTTCTTGCAGATATTTAGAATTACAGTCCTTCCTTCAATTCTGCTGTATTACTGGGGATTTCATTGCAGTAGTTTAATGTATAAATACTGTAAAGAAATTAATTTAACAGTATTTGTAACAATTACAGCCAAGCTGCAGGAAAGGATTCTCTGTTCTGCTTGCTCTGAAGTCTGGATGAATGATCTTGCACAGTTGTAAAACCCCATCTTAACCTTGACCTTGGCTGGCCAGCCAGCTCACTGCAAAGTTAATGAGGGCACATGAGTATAAAGGACATCCTTTGCTAGGTGCACACAGTGAGCTCAGCAAAATAAAGAAAACAACTCTGCTGCAAACACTCTGAAGTCAGACTCCACATGCTCACAGATCAGGCAGGTGAAAGCCAATTTGCCAATTTGTTATGACTCTCATTTGGAAATTATTCTTTACAGGTGATATTTCAGTTTATGATTTAAGTGTAGTTCAAATAAAAGAATGCATAATCCTCTCAAACCCAATAATCAACAAATCCTCAATGTTTCGTTTAGTCTTTCCAAAATAGAAATTTCAAGCAACAAAATGAATGGAATATTTCAGCCCAAATTGATAGGTTTTGAAAATAATATGAAGATCTATCCAATGCAGCTTTAACCAGGTTCACAGTAAACTGCACACATAAACACTTTTATATGCATCTAAGCAATGCTAAATGAGGCACATATTATCAAATTTTAAAAGTCATAAATTAAAGAATATTGTTAGACCTTTTTAAAAACTATGTCCCACAGTATTGTTCATAGGCTTGTCAGAACTTAAATGGTTTATAATTTAAAATATACCTTAAAACCTGGTTTTGAACTAAATTCTAGAATTTGTGTGACTTATGAAACCTTCATTTTCTTTACACATACAATAAGGAATTTAAAGTCCCTAAGCAAATGCCAGATAATTGTAATATGTTTTGAAAACATACTAAGGTTCCACCAGTGCTTACGTGTCTTTCCTATTTGTAGTTAAGTATAAAAGATGCATGCACAATCTGAAAAAACAGCAGTGTTGATAAATCCCTGGTTGTGTGTACCAGAAGAATAGCTCTTGGTCTGGTTTGGCATTTAAAGTCTGACTCCTTTTCACACACCCCAAACCCCACACACATTCTACTGCTAATACTCAACACAATGGGACTAATACCAGCAGATTAGAACATGCTTCAATAGCATAATTGTCTAAAGGGAATGAATATCCTATAAGTTAAATGATGACACTAGGTTATATGAAATCCCAATTAGCTCAGCAGAAAAGAAGAAAGGCTTTAGAGATATGAAACTGTCAAAGCAGACCATTCATAAAGGGGTATGATTTCCTCTTTGCTTTTCAATCTCATTTTTAAAACAGCTTCTTAAACTAGCATTTGAAAATGCATCTGTTTCTGTACAGAAAAGGGCTAATTCCACAGCCAAGTGCTTGTCAGTCCCACAACCACCAGGAATTAGGTCCCTGTTTTTAGCCTTCTGGTCATTTAGTTCTCAGAGGTTAAATCAGTAACAATGCTATGATACTATATTTAAATGGCTTTTCAACAAAGACCAAAGCTATTTTTCACACAATAAAGTGAGCCTTCATAAGATACTAATTTACATTAGTTAATGGAAACTTCATCCAGGCACTGCTCTTTTGTAATAATGCCTGCTGTTTGCACTGTTTTACAAAGTGTATTTCTGTATTTTGAGAAGCTCTCCTGACACTTGCAACCTCCTGTCTTTTGTAAGAAGTTGCTCCTGAGTCTGAAAAGCTCTTTGGGTTGGTTTGTGCCTGTAGGTGCAGAGGCAGGGCCACACTGGCTGAATGAACAGTGCTCTGTCATCTCCTTGGTCACTCTGCACTCTGCAGCCTGGGAGTGACCTGGCACTGGAGCAGAAGGATGGAAAAGCCATCCAGCATGTCCCTCACAGCCCTGTGGAAGTCACCTGGAAATTACAGTGTCACTTGTGACTGTACTACCTGGTCAAACTTGCTTTACAACAGGTACTAGGGAAAGAGTAAAACTCTTCTTCCACAAAGACTGGTTGCAGAGCTGAATTTACAGCTTGTTTATGAAAGATGTTCTCTGTGTTAAAGATGAGTTTAAAAACACATGAAAAGCAAGAGTGTAAACATTGATTTGGACCCACTGGTCACCCATCTTTAGGAGATGAAGTTTTTGAACTGAATATTATGAACTGAACTGGCAACTGCCTCGCTGTGCCTTCTCCTTCTCAGCACAGCCCAGCTGTTCAAAACTGCAGCACTTGCAAAACAGAAACTGGATTTACTTCATATGTATTGCTCTTGCAACCAAGAGTTTAAGAAGCAGCAGTAATTTTCTGAAGAAGTGGTAACCTGAAGCTACTTTCATAACAATTGTTCTCACAGAGAGCGTCAGCAACAAATTAGAGGAAGTCAAGGCAAAAGAAGGGGCACACAAGAATCTCTGGCTGCAACTGATTCTGCTACTTCTTTGTTTAATCATAATTCCAAGTGTCGGAAGTGGGTGTAGCAGGAAAAGCAAATAACAAGAAGCTGAATGATAGATTAAAGGCCTTTTTATTTTGGACTTAAAGTTTAACCATACTACCATGGAAAACGCTGTGGCACTCATTTATTTTGATGCAAATTTTCCCAGCACATGGTTAGGAAAATTATTATTTTTAGCATAACAATTAGGTATAGCTACAGCAGCCTTACAATTTTTTGTTGTGATGGAATTCTGCTTTTCCCCTGAGAGGATAATTTTCCGTATGGTCACACCCTACACCAAGAAGCAAGAAATAAAAAGGAACAAAAAAGGAAAAGGGAAAAAGGAAAAGAGAAGAAAAATCACTTAAACCTGCTATTATATTTCTTTAGGTCCAGTAGTAAAGCACAACTACAAAATCACTAACAGGAAATATGCAATGAAAAGGCACCTGTATGTTTAAAGAATCTGTCAGATGTTTTTGAAGGCAGGGAGCACTGCTACAGCATAGGGCTTTTCTGGTAGGCTCAGCAGCAGGAAAGCACCATCTAAAAGTGAATGAATGACTCTTCTCTTGTTTGTGACTCCCATGAATAACAACACCACTTTTAAAAAGAAGTGCTACACTGTGTCTCTGCTGAAACCTGGTCCAAAATCTCTGGAAAATAAAATGCATTCTTCCAACATGAAATAGCAAGTTCAGATTCATCACTCTGACTGAGTTTTGAGACACTATTAAGACTGAAACAAAACTTCCCCTACTCAAGGATAATGGTAACAGTGTGGCTGCAATTTAGCCCTAACACAAGTTCCCAATGGAATTGTATCTGCAGCAGCTCTAACATGGATGGAACCTGCTTTCAGGCAGAGCACTACTTCATTTTAAATGGACTGTTAGCCAGTAATTGTGGAAGTAAATCTTGGAGAAAAATTGAGCTACAATCACCACATGCTTTCCCCCCAGTATTTGCGTTCTTCACTTGCTCTCATTTATGAATCAATGTACAAGGCAAACTAAATCTAATTGTGATCAGTGATGCCCTCTCTGCATTGGAAAGTACAGCAGAGCAGTGAGAATTACAGAATACCAGCTTATAAGGGGACCTGAAGCATTACCTGGCCCAACCCAGGCTGACAACACTATGAAAGAGGCCACTTTGAAAAGAGAGATTGTTGCTACTGTAGAGAAAACTGTAGAAAAAGCCTCACAGAACAACAGCGAGTTCACACACTCCCAAAGCTGCTGATCAGTGAAACTGTCAAACCCAGCTTTTGTTCATGTAAACAGAGGAAGACTGTTCCTATAACAAACTTGCCCCAATGTGCCCTGCAGGGATTCATGTTGCAATTCTTTATCAATTCCTGCCAGGCATCACTCTGCCAGCTTGTAATCCTATAGGAGGAGAAATCTGCATAAAGAAATGCTCAGGAAAGAAAAAGTGCAATGGCTGGTCTTTCTTCATGCCATACATGCCAAAGCACTTTGTAAACATGTATTGGTAATAAACTGGAATCTATTTTTTTTTTCTTTTAATTTGCTAGCTTATATATACAAGGGGCTGGATTCAGAGCCTTTCTGAAGGTGGCTTGAACAGCTTCTTGGTCACTACTCAGTTACAGTGGGGCACACCAGGAAAAATCAAGTTGGGAGCACTCTGGAGGAAGCTTTGAGTGAGCACCAGTAAGGTTTTGAACAAAGATAGGGGCTCAAGATGTTAGGATAGCATTTTTCTAAAACATGTTTGTTATTTAGGTACAAAGTATCAACTTGCAGATGCAACTATATACTAAGAAAATGCATATTTATTCTCTCATGCATTTCAACTACTTGGAAAGTAAACATTCCAGCTTTCACATGCATATGTGCATCCACATAGTTCTGCATTTCTCAGCAGTCTGGGTCCACTCTGCTTTGGGAAACTCCACATGGCCTGGGAGAAAGGGAATGAAAGGGAATTGCCAAAGTCAGCCCAGCTCCAGTGAAAACTGCCTGCACCATTAACCTTACAGCAATGGCAGGTTACTTTTACATGAAGCTCATTGAAGGAATTAGAGTGAAAAGTATGCATTTCCTGTTCATACTTTTAGAACATTTCAAGACAGGGCTTTTTTTTTCTCCTCCAAATTCATTCAAGCACAGCACTGTTCCAGAAAGGAATCTCAACTCTGGCTGTCCTAATCAAACCTTTATGGGAAATTCCAAAAGACAGTTTGCAATGACAGCACTTACAGTTATATATTCCACTGCATTATATAGACAAGTTTACTTTGACAGAAGCAACAACCAAGATTTCCACCACTATTCATCTTAGTGGTCAGTGGCTCAGAGTCCCAACGGGGATCAGTGACAAATGCGGTCCCTCAGGGGTCTGCAGTTGCACCAGTTTTATTTAATTTCCTCATTGATCACAAAGGGATTGAGTGCACCCTCAGCAAGTTTGCAGGTGACACCAAGCTGAGAGGTGCTGACAAACGTGAGGGATGGGGCTCTCCAGAGGAATCTGGACAAGCTGAAGAAGAGGAACCATGGGAGCCTCATGTGGCTGAACAGCACCAGGTGCTGGTGCTGCACCTGTGTCCAGGCAGCCCCAGTACCAGCACAGGCTGGGCTGAACAGACCAAGGCACCTGCACCAGAAGGGCTCAGGGGCCCTGGGTACTGAGAGGCTGAACATGACCCAGCCATGTGCCCTTGCAGCCCTGAAAGCCAAACGTGTCCTGAGCTGCATCCAAAGCACCATGGGCAGCAGGGAAGGGAGGGGATTCTGCCCCTGCTCTGCTGAGAGCCCACCTGCAGTGCTGCATCCAGCTCTGGGGCCTCCTGCACAGGAAAAACATCAACCACAGGAGTGAGAGCCCAGAGGAGGCCACCAGGATGATCAGGGGGATGGAGCACCTCTCCCATGAGAAAAAGCAGGGAAAATCAGGATTGTTCAGCCTGGAAAAGAGAAAGCTTGAGGGTGACCTAATTGCAGCCTTCCAGTACCTGCAGGGAGCTGACAAGAAAGCAGGAGAAAAACTTTTTACAAGAGCATGGAGTGACAGGACAAGGGAAATGGCTTCAAACTGGAAGAAAGCAGGTTTAGATTATCTATTGAGAAGAAATTCTTTACTGAGAGGGTGGCTGGCCACCAGCACCGTTTGCCCAGAGAAGCTGGGGATGCCCCACCCCGAGGTGTTCATGGCCAGGCTGGCTGGGACACTGAACAACCTGGTCTAGCGAAAGGCGGCCCTGCTCACAGCAGAGGGGTTGGAACTGATCTTTAAGGTCCCTTCCAACACAAACATTATATAATTCTGTGATCTTCAAATGCCTATCAAAACTGAAACCTCTGAAAACAAGTATTTTCTGGTCTCTTAGTTTATTGCAGTTCACAGAATGCAGAGAGAAAATTAACAAGAATATCCAAACACTGGAAACAACCCTTGCCCTAGACAAGTTGCAAGCTGTAATGTTCCCTATTCACCTCACACGAGGAGCAAGAGGTTGACATGTGAATCAATTAGTGTCTGACAACTCCATTTAGTCCTAAACATATGCCATCATCTCATTCTGTAAATGTCATCTGCAAACTGTTTCTTCTCCCACCAGGCCCTGTGCAAAGAAATTACTACTAGGATTGCAGGAAACCATGTATGGCATTTAATCTCAGGAGAATAGGGAGGAAAGGGTAGATCAGTAACTTCACAGCACTTACAAAAAAAATGAAAAGCAAGCACAGCAACTGAGCTTTTCCAAAAACATTCACCTATGGCAAAGCCACCACAGCCATTGGATTTTTATTGTCCAAAATGCCACACGTGTCTGTGGAACTGTGTGGGATGTGGTGATGTAAATGTGGAACTATGCCATGAAAAGAAGGAGAGGGAGAGGACAGGAGAAGAACAGGAGAGGAGCTCATCTAAATTTTGTCTGTACCGGGACACATAAATTAATAAAAATGTTTGTGCATGACTCAGAAAAATAAAGGAGGGATTAATTACTTCCAAACATATTTTTTGTTTGGAAGTAATTAATCCCTCCTTTTTTATCCCGAATGAAAATTGAGAAAAGGAGGTCTAATGCTTTTCACTGTGTTCAGTGGACTGGGAGGGTTAGATCCATCTCTTTTGTTCATAACTTTTGAGCTTTTGCTACTTCTTATGTAAGTGGAAAAGGCAGTTACATTAAAAAATCATTCCCACCCAAGTTCAAGCCCCAATACCTGAAAGTTTGCCAATTTTTTTTGTGTATTACCAGAAAATAACACTGCACTATTTTCCAGGACTGGTCTGCCACTCCTATGTACTTTTCTCCATCCAAATATTTTCTCAGAACATCTTTTGTTGTGGTATTTTTACATCTTTCAGAGTGGGGAAAGTTTATTTTACAGACAACTAGCTCAGGCCATGTTGAACTGCACAATTTATTTCCCAAGTATAAATACTGCTGCTATTGTTTGCAGTTGAAGACATAAATAATGCAAAAAAGTGCTACTAAGTATGCACAAAGTTTGATCCCCTATGCCCAAAACATTTTAAATTTTCATAACTCAAAGCAAATATATTTTTGCTATCAGAGTTGTTGGAAAAAAGTTTCCTTTAAACTACTCAGGGTTAGTTTCACTATGTATTTGTACAAAATGTCAGCAGGGAGAAGGTGCAGGTGTTACTAGATATGCTCATGGTTATGATCCAGTTGGCCAGTTGGTTTCCCTCAGGTCAACACTGGATAGGGCAGTAAGGTTCTGCTTTCAGTCAGATAAAGAAAAAAGTGTCTTGGAAATGCATGGCCATGAAAAAGCAACCCATACATGTCTGGGTGTCAATGCATGCAATGTATTAGCAGGTCATTTTTAAAAATGAATCATTATCTTACACTTAATATTTTCCTGAAGTCATAAGTGCTCTATATAGTTGTCCCTCCCCATTAAACAGTGACAATGTTGCAGCCTAGAGGTAGCTTCTTTTCAGCGATGGGTGAACTGATTTTTGTGTTTTTTCCTTGTATAATTCATAAGTTAGCATGACCAGAGTGTTGAATTGCAAAAGTAGGACATCTGTCACCATGGGGAAGCAATGGGGGAGTACATAGCGTTCTTCTGACAGCTGTGGGCTTGTTTGTGGTCACTAGAAAGGTGCCTACTTGATTTTTTTTTTCTACTTTAGCATTCCAGACATCTTTCAAATTTCTTCTATAGAATTTAACCTTCCTGATTTCTAGACAGCCATATTCTTTCCCAGCTTGACCACTGGATCCTTCCTTTGAGTTCCTGGGACTCACCAAAGCACACTGAACCCCTTCACAGCCATTCTTGTCTAGCAGATAATGCAATATCTCAAGTTACACAACCACTGCAGAGAACAGGAGCTGGCTTAATTGATTTTTGTAAAAGGATGGATTCCAAGTTTGCTGCTAACATAGGCAAAGATGGGCAGAGCTGCAGTGTCACAAGTACAAAGGCATGAAGGAAAGCATCACATGGGACAGAATAATCAGACACAGCTGCCCAGGTGAAATGAAATAGAATTAGGCAGATTTATTTCAGTAAATCCTTACTACAGGAATATCCTGCTACGTACATTAGCTCTCTCTGAGATTTCTCAGTGCAATCAACAGAAGCAGCTATGCAGATTTTATTAATGACACATATATTTTCAGTCTCTTTTGAAGTTTGTGTCTTATTACTGCCAACCACTTTCTGCCTCTGCAAATGCAGTGGGTAATTATGAATATAAGTACTTCTCTAGGACGTTGGTGTTTATTTACAGTTCAGAAGCACTGCTGCATTCACTGGCAATGGCACAGCATTACACAAGTCTGAGGATCAGGAGATTCCAGCCCAGGAAGCAGTTGCTTCCTCAGCTGCTGAGGCAGCTCCACTTGTGGCCACACAGTACCACAGGCTGCTCATCTGCCCTGTGCAGCCATCCCAAACGCGCTTCTGCTTTGGGTGAGCTCTGCTTTACAGCTGCACGGGCTGTGCTCGGGTTTGCAGGGGCGTGCCCTGGCACAGAAACCCTCACAGAGCCCGTGTTCCACAGGGCCACGGGGCAACAGACAGCGCTCAGCTCCGGAGCAGCACGGCAGGACACACGGACAGGGAGCGTGGCCATGGCTGGGCACAGACACACGGACAGGGAGCGTGGCCATGGCTGGGTACAGACACACGGACAGGGAGAGGGGCCATGGCAGGGCAGGGACAGACACACAGACAGAGACACGGACAGACACACTGCAGATCCTGCCCGGCTCCTCCCCAGCAGAGCAGGTGTGAAGGCGCTGCAGGGACAGGCAGGGGACAGCAGGGGCAGTGCCAGCAGTGGCTTCCAGGAACTGCCCTGGCCAACAGGCTGGGCACCAGGCATGGCCTCAGAGCCTCACAGTGGCCCGAGCATGAGAAGCAATTTCAGCCTGGGGACTTGAGGTGCTGCAGTTTCCAAGACTCTGCATCCTTGGGCACCATTTCACCCCTACTATTTAAACTGAGAAATATGTAATATTCCAGGAACAGCTATGTATCAGGCAGCTATCTTCTACAGCAGCACTTCAGCTACATCATTTGAGAGAGGAAGTCCTGTGATCCTCTATATTTTAATATTCCACCTTTTTCCAGGAAGTGTTTTTGCTTATCTTGATCTTTTTTTCATCAATAACAAAACAAACACTTTTACAATTCACTAACAACAAATTTCTCCTGCTGCTGGCACTCAGCTTTGAATCAAATCTTGATGCCAGTGAAAGGCAAGAAGGTTTCCTGCACTCCAACACGCATAAAGCTGTTTCTATTTTTATATTTCACCAGCAATGTAGCTTCCTTTGCTACTATTATCCATGCTTTAATACTATCTCGTAAGACACCTTCTCCATTTCTATATGATTTTTGGTCCCTTAGAAGACTCAAGATAGGAACCAGAAATACCTGGGATTAAAGAATATACATAAAAAACTGGAAAATCTCTCAACACTCAGAAAATCACCTGAGGTGTAAGAAATTCCTTGATGATGCTTCTTATTTTCCAAAGTAATTATATACCTCCCTCTAGGGGAATCTTAATTGCTCTGCCTACACTAAACTAAAAGCCCTTTTACTTAAAGTAGTCCATATCTGGGAAGCACAGTATCCCAGAGAGATGCACTTTTTCCGTGTACTCCAATGCAGTCATTCTCTGAGAGCATCACCCAGCTTCCCAGACTGTGACCTCTAACCATGTTCTCCCTCTCTTCAAAATATTCTAGGCTGGAAGTCTGAAGGCAATCATTCTAGAATCTTGTTTACTGTTAAATTAAAAGAGTAAGTGATAAAAAATGATTTAATGTCATTTTTATAATGTCACTTCTAGGGGAAGATTCTACTCTGTGCTTTAACAGCCTGCAAGCTGCTACAAGGAATATTTTTGTAATGTAACAAGACAGAGAATTCATGTTACATCATTCACATGAGGGAGTTCAACTCACAGATTTCAGTCCATTATACTTGAAAAAAACAGCAATCAGATACAAGCTTGCCCTACACATCTCATCTGTACATCTGCCTGGACTCTGAACACGCAGGAATGCAGCTAACCCAGGCAGATTGGTCCTGAGAGCTCAAGGTGCCTACAGCAGGTCTCAGTAAAGGTTCTCAAGCACTCAGAATCACTGAAGTGCTTTGGTGCAGTGAGACCCTCACCAGGACACAGTAACTGGTCCTTCCAGGGCCAAAGAGACTGGGCAGTCACATGGACTGTAGGGTCCAGCTCCTGAGTGATGCCTTTGTGTATGGAACAGCCTGTAAAGTATTTTTAGCAAAATACTAATTTTAATTAGTATTAATGTAAGTCAAATGTAAGTAATTACATTTAACATAATGTAAGTCATTAATGTAAGTTAAACATTAAAAATTATTTTCTAGAGTCACAGTTTGCCTTAAGATGCAACATGTGGGTTTTTTTCAGTAATATGGAAAAGGTACATGTAAGAGATTTAATTATCTTACCATACAGGTTCATATTTCACAGACGTCTATCTCATCAACTGTAGCACTATTTTAACATAATTTTGTTAGTATTCTAAACTTCTCCAAGTTTCTGTTTTAGGGAAATACAGAGAAACAAAGAATTATTTTAACCTGGATGCTGAAAAAATATTATTTTTCCCTATCAAGTACTGACTAGCTACATGCTTATCACCCACAGTAAACCAACGGACCAGAATGGGTTTTTTAGTCAATGAACCATGTCTAAGTAGAACTTGCTGTTTTAGCCTCTAAGTATGACCACAGAAAATGACATTTAAATAACCAGAGAATCATAGAATTAGAGGCTGTAAGAGACATAACCATCTAGGCCATTGGAGCTTGACTGACAGCCTGAAGGACAATTCAGCCAAGCCAAGGTCTATTCTTTATTCCCAAGAAGCCACTAGGAGCAAGCTGTGAATCACAGGAATTGTTCTGGAGGTGCTGCCCTGCTCACCACCATCTTTGCTGGGGACTCACAACCCTTAGTAGATGACAACAAAGGACCTGGCAACATTGTACCTGACCTGGTAAGAATCAAGTAAGGCTGTAGAACAAAATCTAGCCTTTATTTCATTAAAATGTTCTGTATGATTTAGTCCATTTTCTCCCATGGTGTCCAGATAAATACAACTAAACCTCCCATAGGTGTTTTTTCAGACTTGTTTACAAAAATCTCCAAAGCACAGTACCTGCAGGTGTACCTCAGCACAAACTGCAGTTCATGACTTTGCTTAAATGTGGTGGGGGATTGAAGACAAAATGATGGATTTTGCACTGACCTGTGTCAGTCACTTTTGCTGCCAACAAAGCACTTTATATCTCTAACCCTACAGCCAGTGGTCCTGGGGAACAATGGGTGCTCGTTATGTTTCAGCAGCTTTTCACCTATTTGAAAGCTGATGTTTCTTTTCTTCTCTTTTCTAGGTTTAGCAAATCCCATCTGACTATTTTTTGTAAACATTCCAGACTTGCTGTACAGTAAGTTTTCAGTGTTTTCCTCCTAAGAGCAAAGTCAAAAAGCAAGTGCCTTACTCCTGGCCTCAGAGGAGGTCACATTCATACATCTGATATTGGCAAGCCTATGAATATATTGCAGACAATGATTGCTTTTTTTGAAACAGCATCACAGTGTTGACACACTCAGCTTGCAGCCCTTCACAATTCCCCATTCATCCTTTGCATTATTGCTGCCAAGCAATTATTCTTCATTTAATGTTTCACATCTGATTTATTCTTTGTCTGCTTTTGCATTTACTGAATCATATGTTATTGATCTCAGGTTATTTCTTCAGTGAATTCTAAATCCAATGTGTCTCTCAAAGAAAGGATTTAGAATCAGTTTCAGGTTGTTATCACCCAGACATGTGATAAGCACACTCACTGCCCCCTTAAACTGTGCATGAGAACTGTCCCCACAGGGATGGAAGGAGTTGCTGAACCCCATCTGAACCAGCTCCCCTTTCTGGCAGCAAACCTCTGGTAGCTGAACGCTGAGCATGTTGTTTTGAACAGTTTTACAGGGGAATTCTATTTTTACCTCACTGGATTGCTCATCAGAATGCTACACAGAGTTTGGTTCAAAGGTTCACTAAAGTCAGATACATGACAGCACTTCGACTTTCTCTTATCTACTTAACTATTGAAAATGCAAGGAACTTACCCTGATACTTGTACATCACAAAGGAACATTGAATGTTTTTACCTCCTTACTATTCTCAAGATAGCTGTTCAACAGTTTGGTCTCGTATCCTGCTGATGCTAGTGAAACTCTTTTGCCCAGGATTCCTCAGCTCTTCTTCTTTTCCTGTCTAAAAAGAGATCCAGCATCATGTGCATCTCCAGACCACCAGGGCCTCTCCCTCCCATCCTCTGTGGGTTTGGTTTTCAGAGATAATTGCTAATGCTTCAGAAATTGCTTCAGCTACTTCTATAAGTAGTCTAGGATGAGTTCCATCAGAAACTGCCAACTTGAATACATCAACTTATCTGCACACAGTTTAGCTCATTCTCCTCCTGTTCTAAACTGCCTTTTATTCTCTGCTAAAATCCTGAAGCCCTCTCTGAGTCTCTCATCTGTGCTGGTGGCTTAAGCTAAGTTAAAATCCAGGTAATAATAACTGAAATGTCTGCCTGTTACATTTCAAATTGTCTTAAAATGAATATTAAATTATTCCAAGCAGAACAACTAACTATCTGAATTTGTATCTACAACAATATTTTCTAAGCAAATAAATTTCTAAATAATTTTAAAAGTTTTTCCTGATTTTTTTGAAGTATCTATTTATAAATTCCAGCTATTGAGAGATGTGGAGGTTAAACCACAGTTAAATCATCTCCTTTACACAGTGATATATACTTAATTATTAATACAGCAGTTTCACCATTCAATGTCATTTCTACCAACAAATCACAAGAGAAACACATTGTCACCAGTTTTTAATTTCTTTGGCTATGCACTACTTAATTTTTTGTAATTCTAATTTTGAGATATATAGATATATAGAGATATGTAGATTTATCTAGCTAAAGCCTTTGAAGTATTTTGCCAAGGTGGTGGATATAGCGATTTCTCCCTTGCCCCCATCATTGTGGCACCTCTCTGCAGCCTGCAGCACACATTAACAATCTTCCTTTGGCAAACCCTTTACTTTTTTCCAAACAGAACCACATTTCACATCTTTTCATTTTAAATTTTTAAAGCAGTCCTTTGGCAGATAAGGTATGTAAGTAACACATAAAAAATTGCTAAAGGTGAACTTCAATCTGTACACCCTTTGCCTATTCTGGTCCAGATATATAACAGCAAAGAGTTTGTAGCAAATGTGATTTCTCATTTTAACATTTCTGTTGATATTTTGAGCAACTATTCATACCCTTTTGAAATTAATGCAGGAATGAATGCTTTTCAACCATATTTACTGTTGGTTTGCAAACTATTTACAAGTGTGTGGTCTCGGGATCTAATTCTATAGTAGAATTCTGGCCAAATAAAAAAACCTCTAGAATTGCTTTGCTCTAATTAAATGTAATGTGCCATTAACCTAAAAAATATTTATTTCAAGTTTTACTTGCCAAACCATGAAATCCACGGTGAAGAAAAAAAAATAAGAAGGCTTGAGTGCTCAAGTGTTCCAAATTTTTCGTTTTACCAATGAAAAATACCTACTGAAGGTGTTTGCATACTGACATGATAAACAATGGTTAAAAATCACAAGGAAGTTCATGTGTTCCTTTCCCTCCTTTTGCTGCTCTCCCTGGAATCAGAATAAAAAGGTAAAAATGGATAGAAAGAATGAAAAAAGCCCAATGGATTTATAAAAGCTATGTGAATGCAGACACAACCTGTATATTTTCAGATTTCTTGACACCTGGGCATAGCAACTGACAGAGAGTATAAACCTGAAGCTGAATCACTCTTACTTCATTTGAGGAATGGAATCATCTGGCCCAAACTTCTTCACTGGAGCAGCTTTACAAGAAGCCCCTTCTCCAGAGGCAGCTGCAGTTTCTCTTTTGCTTTCTCATTGCCTGAGTTTGCAGGAATGACTTGCCAGGCAGCTTTGTGCTGCTCTCTAATGTCCCAGCAGTGCAGGGATCACCTGGGAGCAGCGTCAGCAGCTCAGTGCCAGCCCCGGTGCGCTGAGCCAGCAGCCCCAGCTGTCCCTGTCACTGCAGGCTCTGCTTGCCTTCAGCAAACATGCTGTGCATCCACATGTGTCCAAATGCCTCTCACTGCAGAGCCTGCACTTCAGCGAGGGACAGCTCTGGACAAGCATCTTTCAGGAGTATTTCATGTTTTATTTATCAATATGCTGCTTTAGAAATCATTTCCCATCATGCAGGGCTCGGAAGCAAGAGTGGAGGGATGCATCCATGTATCTTACCTGCTGCCTCTCCACAAAGGAAGGGGCCAAAGTGAAGATGCTAAAATGGCATGGACACTCTCATTCTGTGGCAAATGGACTGTCACTTACTTACCTGCAGCATAAATGCTGATGACATGTAAGCACTTGGACAGTTACAGAATTCTCTTCTTTTTTTTCTGCTGCTCCCAGCAGCAAAATTGCATTAGAAGAAATGTGAAATGTATTTAATAATTTCATTGTATGATCACCTTTTTAGAAATTTAAGTCCATGTTACTGGCTAATGAATGAGAAATCCTGAAAACATAAAGAGATCAAGCATTATCCAGAGAAGACTCTTGAGGAAGCTGAGAGATGATAGACACAAGAATAGTCAAAGCATATGATGGGATACATGACAAATTAGATATCAAATTTATGTTTTCACACAACTTCATTGACAGACACTAAGCAAGGGAGATTTCTAAAGGGAGGGGAAATTTGATTTTGCTTTGCAATTACAGTGCACTAAGTAAAAGGTAAGTGCCAAAATAGAATTTGCTTCGTGTTGTGTTTAATTTTGAAGAGTTCCTACCACTACTGCTGTTCTGGGAGCAGTAAATGGAATGTGCAATATGCCCTGGAAAGATCTGACATGCTCCTTGTACATGCAACTCCTTTGTGCAGTTAATGAAATCTTTCACACCACTCCACATACAAATAAGTTTGATTCTGACTTTTTGCTATTTAAGAGCAGAACAAGGGTATTCAGTCAGCACGCTGACCAAAACAAGCAAATATTACTTAAACTGTGCAATTTCCCACAGGCTCTGGTCAAAATTGCTTTCAAAAAGTCTTTTACTCAATTCAAAAACCAGAGTGTTTTGTAGTGAGGGATAAAACTATATCCCCATCTACTGTATGTACACTGAAGCAGCTATTCTGCCATCTGGAGGATTTTTCTAACGTTTCAGAAAACCTCAATCCAAACATAGTCCACTTTGGACAATGCTTTCTTAATTATATATTAATAAATATTCCATAGAACAGACATAAATCATCAGGAATTAAAGCTAGGGGGTGCATTTGTAAAGCCTGAGTACTGACCATCTCAAAAAAAAATACAAGTTTACTGCTCCTACTTTGTTTTTTGGGGGTTTTTTGTTTGTTTGTTTTTTCCTAAAGCACTCTCCTTTAGTGTACAGATGCCTGGCCCAGAGATCCAGCAGCAACCTGGATGGCTCTCTTGCTGTCCTGGTGAACAATTACTTGCATGTTTCCTTCCTTTGCTTTGTTTATCTTTCACATTTAACTCAGTAAACTCTCCAGGGCAGGCACTGCCTCGTGCTCCACAGACACACAATTACAGCTCTGAGCACACCCAGAGGCTCTCACCAGCTGAGCCTTCCCAATGCAAACAACAGCAAACACCAGGGAGCTGGAAGCTGTTCCATGGCACTGCACCACTCAGCTTCAGCAGCTTCTCCTTAACACACAGCTCATTTTCAGTCTCTGAACAAGGACTTTCCTATGGACACAAGAAATTGGATTTATACAAAGAAAGCTTGCTTTCTCAAATTCTCTATCTAACACAGATTTTGGTGCAGTTTTTCTTGACCTACTGACAGGGAGGGCTGAAAGAGAAGACTTTACTCTTCTATACCTCCTCTGTAGTTTTTTTTTTTTCCAAGATAAAGATGGCTGCTAGGTAATTCCTTCCAGAAAGTTTTCTGCAATCTACATCGTAACTTTTTCTTCTAGTGCCAAACAACTGGCAAAGGCTGCAAATGTTACCACTGAGCCCCTGGAGGAACAGAGTAGTCTTATTTCTTCCTCTTCCTCAATTAAAACAATAGAATAATTCCACAAGAGGGGCAATTAATTGAAAGAGAAATCATAGGAACAATGCTTTGAGAGAATGCTGCAGATACTAGCTAATTTTTATTTCAGACTGGTGCAGTGCAAGGTAGGACTGTTCTGACATGGTACTTAGAAGTCTCCTCTCAAATAACCATATAAAAAGTGGTTCCCAAAAATCAAATAGGAAGAGCAGAAGCTCTGTCTCATAGATTTTATATTTAAAAGTAAGCGTACCAAAAGACACGCAATTTTAGAAACTATTAAAGAGGTTTACCTAACATCTATAAACTGACATTTTTTATATAACAGAAATATACATTTTGATTTCTATATAAGATTGGAAATACAATGTTTCATACTAGACCATCACTGAGGTAATATCAAATACATGCCTAAAAACCTCTGGTTGTCTGTGTGAATATAAAACAGCGAGGAGGTGTCTGCAATCTGAATAAAGTGCTTCAACTCTAGCAATTAAAATCATGAGAAGAAGAATAAAAAAAGAGAGATGTGAGTAAATCATTTTGGAGAGACATCAGTAAATCATTTTGCTTGACCTCTTTTAACTTAGAATCCATTATTAGCACAACACGTTTTTCCCACTTGCCTTTGGAATTGTGACTACCACCACATCATTCTTACAGGCACTGAACAAACTCTCCTGCAGTACTCCTCAAATTCTACAAGAGTTATAGAAATTTAATTAATCCCTTGGTATTTCTGTATCCTGGGAATGGATTTTTACACTGAAGACTCAAATATCTGGATCTGCCACACCCACACAATCTCACTGACACCAGGGAGAACTGGCATAGGCCAGTAGCCATGGTAGTACTAAACTATCCACAGTTACAATGAAAACCAAAATACACAACTGCCAATCCTGGAAACTGGTCCTAGGTATCAGCTGTATAAAGCAATGGAATGGTCCTTTACATTTCAAATATCAGCCTTATTTATTTCTACAATGGTGTCTAGAGATTATAACTTTGATTAAATTAAGCCAAAACATCACTTTCATAATTTGCTTTAAGACTTCAAACGACATAAAAAAACTCAATCAAAATAAAGAATATAAAACAATTTTTGTAATTGAATTTCCTGCTTTTTATGCTCTTATACAAAGAGACATGCTGTGACTTAAAATCCAACGAAGCGTTTCCACTTCTGAAATCACTGCGAAATACAAACTGCAAGATATTAACAGAACACAGGATATTTATTCTGCTCATGGAATCAACTTGTTGCTAAATGTTAAAGGAAATGTGTACCATTATTCCCCATGACTCCACCCTTCCCTGAGGGAATAATAAAAGGAAAGCAAAAAAATCACCTTTCCACTTTCGCTTGATTTTACTTTTCCTTACCAGGATTCTTTCTGGCAGGCTGGTAACAACAATTTCATTGTCCCAAGGGCCATTCCTGGTGGACAAACTTTTTGTCAGGCAGTTATCATTCCATGGAGAGCCTTGTGACTAAAGCACAGCTTGGAACATAGGCCAGCCCAGCTCCTCAGTCCCTAACAAAGCTGAAGTGACCAACCACAGCACGAACAGAGTGAGAATGCCAGGAATCTGTGGTATTCCATCCTTTGCATAATTCTTCTACTTAAAGACAGCCTTCAATGAAATTGTTTTTAAATGAGATTTCTATCACTTTTTTAATCTTTGAAATGGATAAAGACTTACTGCAAGCAAGCACTTTCTAGCTTTTTTTCAAGAGACACTATGCATTGATCACCTAAAGCCAAATGTACAATAGAGAAGGATAATTTTTTTTCTTCTGTATTTTAAGTTCGTCCTTTTTCCATGCAGTTATCATCAGGGCTACACACAGAAAGCGTGTCTTTCTGTTCTTCAGTCGGTTTAATCACTTCTCAGTATTTCAGTGTTATTGCTGCAAGCATTATTTTATTAACTTTGCAATTTTAGGGTCTGTTTCTCCATATCATCTCATTTCAAAAAAGATTTTCTTAGCCCTTGATTATCTTCTTGCTTTTGGAAACATCTTTTTCCTCAGTATGCCACAAACACATCTCATGTCTTATACTTCCCAACCACTTCACTCAACCTCAATGAAATTAGGGATGAAACACTTTAGTTGATAAAATAACATAGGACAAAAGATACAGGTCACATCATCAGCAAGATCTTTCCTTTATATGCTCAAATGACCTAGAAAAAAATCATGCATTACTGAGTTATCAACTGACAGATCCAGCAGAAGCTACTTTTAAGGGTGGCATCTTGCCTTTTGGCAAGAATTTTAATTTTTCACTCCATGAGCATTAGCGATAAATAAGTGGGACGATGCAAAGTAGATCAAAAAGTAGAAACAAAAGTAGAAAAGCTCACTAAGCACTAGTCTAACTGCTCCCAGGAACCTAAAAATAGTATTTTCCATGGGGTATATTTCAGTGTTGAAAATAAACAGAATGTCTTTACTTCCTTGACTAGTTTTACACACTTTATACCTCACTCATCTACAGAGGAGCTATCTGCACCTTGTTACCTAATGAATTTACTTGGGAAAAATACTGTAGTGGAAAAACACAAAATAAAATGGACAAAATTCTGGAAACTTTTAAAATTCCCATTTGGTGGTTCTTTAGTTGTACTAATATGCAATACAAGCAATAAGCTAAATTTTAGTTTCACTGTTAAGAGTCATGTGTATCTTCTGAGAGTGCAAATCTGGGGTATCTTTTAAATGCGGCTGTAGTCAGAATTATTTGTTTAAAGGAGGCAGTATATGCCCTTAAACACAACCAGCACAAAACCTCTGATTTTATATGAAGTGTAAGCCATATATTACATCAGTCTGCTGCATCTACTTGTCCCCTCTTTTTTTAAAAGAAAATCTAAATGGAGTTGGCATATATCACAGAATGTTTACAGCCTTTGTGGGTCCCAATGGCATGTTTTTCTACCAGGGCTCATTCTGTCATATCTAGAAACTTTATTTTTAGCCAATGGCAAGTTATTTTGGTTTAAAAGACCAGTCTTAGTGCCAGTACTTCATTTATATGTTGCCAGGTTTAGATACTGTTACTTAACAGAAACTTCCTTGGTATCCTCAGGACCCCTGCAGTCCATCAGCAGCACTGGCAGCAAGCTCATCTCTCTGCTGGAGCCAGGAAATACCTACGGACACATAAAGGGGGTTGTTCCCCCATTCCCCAGGGGAGAGGGACAAACCTCTGCCTTCTGCTGCTGTGCTTCACTGGCTTTTATTCCTACTCTGCTTCTGAGCAGGAACTACTCACTTACTGAGGTAGTCTAGCAGAACAAAGGAACCTAGTGTTAAATTAGGTGTATAAAGCCCCTAATTTCTCCAAAGATTTAAATTTCCATTCCCAAAAGAGAGATGAAATCTCCAACTCAGCAGCTAATGCAGCAATAAGTGAACAAATGTTTCATGTGTTGATTACTTCCCAGATAGCAAAAAGCCTGTGCAGGTGCTTAAACTTACTGGATCAATAGTGAATACAGATATTTCAGATAATTGGATTGATTCCTTAGTGGATGGTTAATGTCACCAGTGCAGCACTCACACCTTGGCCAGAATTCCTACAGCAGAACACAGCAAATCAACGTAGGAATGTCTCTGACTGACACCACACCACTTCAAAGACAAAATACAACTGTAGCTGGTATTTCTGTGTAAATGGGAATCACTGTTGCTGTAGTGTTCTAAATTAATTAAACTATCTTCATACCCAGTTTAGTTTAGACATATCTAAATCAATTTAAATAACACTCTGAGGAATTAGATTCATCCATTAATTCATTAAATCAAATTAAAACTATATAAGTGCAGCTGAAACAATTTTAATTGCATTCAGAAAAACTAAACCAATTGCATTACGTGAATGTAAATTATTAAGCTAATGAGTCCTTTACTGATTGCTATTGATTTGTTTACTAGTAAAATAAATATTTTATAATTGGAATTTTGAGCCAAGCCATGTGACTTCTAGTTTCCATCCATGTGCACCCACACATACACATGAATGGAGGCTTGCACCCATCCACAGCAATCTTTAGCCAAAAACCTTGGGGGTTTTTTCAGACCTGAAGAATGAGCAGCTTCTTTCTACCAGTGTTACAACTGGAACCCAAGAGTAACAGAAGTCACAGCACAGCTTTTGATTTGCTGCACAAATTGGACATACCTGCTTTAAAATTTGGCATTTAAGAATTACAATTATCAATAAAGGGACATTAATTGCACTTCTGGACTGTATTTGGCTAAACCTGTTCCTGTAGAAGAAAAAACCCATACAGTATGCAATGTACAGAGTGCTATCTACATGTTCCATTAGCAACTGAATAGAAATTGTGTCTGTTGTGAGCCCCTGGGATGTTTCTCAGGGTGTTTCTAAATTTCCAGTGCCAGGGGATGCTTCAGGCATTTGCACACAACACATGTGGTCAGACCCCTCAGTCTGACAACAGCCCAGTGCCACCTCCTGCCTGTGCCCTGCAGGCAGAGAGCCTGTGCAGAAATAAAATCAGGTAATGGAAATATGAATCGTACCTTTCATTGGGTACAAAAAGGAATCTGCCAACTCTACAACAGAATAAAATCGTTATATCAGGTATCTGCTTCTAATCCTGCTTATATTGGCACAAGTTAAAAAAGAGACCATAATGACGTTACCAATTGAAAGCTACAAAATACAATGAAATCATTATTAAATGAGTTGATTCTAAAGACAGAGAAAAATAGCTTGTTATCTTAGAATGTAAACAGCTTCTAAATATTTTGCAAAAACTTCTTGTAAAATGTAGCTTCAAAAAAACTACTCTAATATTACATTGTATATAACCTATAACATTAGCAAAATACTACAGTAAAAAAACTTGGCTTCTAACAAGTGGTTATTTAGGAATTGCATTTTAAACCTGGAGCTCCTTCTCCATCTTGTAAATTCTCAAACTTGTTTCTGTAGAAACACTATTCCTTTATTCAGCAGAGCAAAGATGGAGATCTGCCAAACTGTTATGCAAGATAATGAAGCAGTTTCTCAGAGGGTGAGAGATCACATGAAATCACATGCACCACAGAAGGATTAAAATTTCAGGAATGTTGAAAGTTTTACCTTCCATTAACTTCATAAATTACATGACATTTTAGTTTCAAATAACTAGTTTGCTCTCAAAGTTTTAAGAGTACATAATAAACTAAGGATTTGTGTTTTCAAAACCCTGTTTCGTTTTTACAAT
Organism: Camarhynchus parvulus; assembly: GCF_901933205.1. Lineage (NCBI taxonomy): Eukaryota > Metazoa > Chordata > Aves > Passeriformes > Thraupidae > Camarhynchus > Camarhynchus parvulus. The sequence goes on from NC_044580.1 coordinate 5,760,586, forward strand.
TTTTCACATGGGCAGTAAATTCAAATCCTAGATGGAAGAAAAATAGTAAATTTTCTCTAACAATGGCAACTGCTCAAACTGAAGCACAGTTTTTCATTTACTCTTTTGTTTTCTTCTGCTGATGAAAATGATACAGATAAAGCTAATATTTCATGAAAATCCAGATTTCTGCATCAATATTGACTTCCATACTTGCTATGAAATACCAGCTTACACTGGAAAGGCTCTGTCTTAGCCTCAATCCCTATTTTGACTGTGCATGTCAGGGCACTTTTGCCCACACAGAATTTATATTTCAGTTTCAAAAGACCAATTTTGTAAGTAGAACCTGTCATAATGATATAAACACAGAATTGATACTTCACATAGCACAATTCACAAGAGGGTTGCATACATATATTTTATCATCAATCTACAAAAAGAGATATTTTCAATAGTTGTCCCTGCTCCAGCATTTCCTTACAAGGAGTCCAAAATTTACCTTCAGTATGAATCACTTTTTTACAATGTGTTTATGAACTGCACTGATCAGTGTCCAGCAACTCAAACAATGCAGTCCTGAAGGGTCTAATAAGAGGAAGTTCCCATCAAAACATTACTGTGATGATGCCACGTGAGGTAGACAGATGATGGTCTTCTCAGATGATGATTGGAGAGAAAAAATATGTTTTAAGGGGTTTTTTTCCTTTGGGAGAATTAAACTAGCTTTTAAGTTGGTGAGCTTTTTATTTTCACTTTTAGAATAATATAAAAATCAAGAGTTTTTCATTTTCCATTTTTTCAACAGGAAAATGTACATCTTGAGACTAAACACAATAAAAGGAGGCACATTATATCTTCTATCATGAATCTTAAGCTTTTAAAGCATTAGTTTTCCTACATATTACTAAGTAGTCAAATAAAACCACTAAAAGAAAATTATACTTTAGCTGTCCCTTTAGAGCTTTTTCCTACACTGGAAGAGACAGTTCTTCTAAGGATTAATTAGATACATCTAATTCAAGGCACTGACTGTACTGGCTGGTGCTCAGTCCCAGCACACAGGTTACTCACCAAACACATAACAAATGGGGTACAGCCCAGAAATCTGCCAGAGAGGTCCCACAGACTGCTCCTCACTGCCCCACAGAACATTCCAAACTCCAAACCCTCTATCCAAGTTACAGGCTGTTCCTTGAGAATCACTTTTTACTTCAAGTAAACCATTACAAATAAACACTTAAAATGAAAGCTCCAAAGCTCAGCCCCAGCTCATCACGGTTGGTGGCAGATGTGCAGCCTTATGCCCTAGGACCAGTGAACCAGTATTCCTCCTGGGAATCTCCCAACTTCTAAAAGGCATGTATTTTATTTCTTTTAAATAAACACACTCCAAGAGGTATATAGAGAGCTCAGTTGAGACTACTGTAAGCTGGACAGCTTTTCAGTAATATCAGTCCATAATTGTTTACTTAAGATCCTCCAGTGTCACAAATTACTTCCAACCATGAGATGTACAGCTTTACATCCCACTCTATAGATCAGGCAACCTGAAAGAAATATATGACTCTGCTAAGCTCAGAATTTTACCAATATAATACTGAGATACTTGAGAAGACAGCTGCCATAGTATTAAACTAAAACACAGAGCCACTGATACTCAGCTTCTTGGCAAGAACTGCCTGACAGTACAGAAATAGGATGCTGGTCTGCTCAGTCATGTGTCCCTTTAGACATTGGTAATATTTTGTCACTTTGCCAGTATTCATTCATGCCTTTTGGGTATGATACACCACAGCCACACACACACAGAGATGCTCTGAATCAACAGTCAGTTCTTACCTGACTGGTCTGCAGGTCAAAGTTTAAGCAAATACAGAGGAGAAATGTTGCAATGGGATAATTATATGTACAGTGGATCAGTCTCAGGGTTTCCAGCTGAAGAACTACAAACCATTCTCAAGCAGGCAGAGCATTAGAGAATATCCCTGTGGAGAAGCTTGTGCTGGCAAGAGATGGACTGGATGACCTAACAGGACTTTTCTGTCACGAATATGATTCTCTGAATTTCATGCTTTTTGACAGTATTACAAGGTTCGACAGCATTTCTCTTCAGAAGAGGGATTAAGGTCAGTAAGTATCAGCATCAACTAAAAAAGTGCACACGAGGCAATTGTGATTGCAGTAGGCAAAAAGACATTCACAGTCAGAAAAGTATACAGTGCTTGTGTCTTCTGTATATGCTAAAATCTGTGATGTAATCAAAGATCTATGTGGAGGAACAGGAATACAAGACTCAGGCTTCCACACTGGTTTTCCTCTTATAGAGAAAGAAGACAGGTAAGATGCTATAAAATAAAAGCAGTAAAGGTCAATATCAGAGGCACAAAAAATAAATACTAATTTTAAAAATGGGTTTGGAGCAAATTGCACAAGAAGTCATGTTAATTAGTATTCATCAATAAAAGCTCAATGCCTGCTAAGAATTGAAGTTGAACTTCAGGAAACAAGTTTTGCTGTAAAATCAAAGGAAGATAGGAAGAGATTTCAGGAAACCAGGAACTATCTTTATTTCATTCTCATCTGTGTTCTTTCACAGGGACTATCACAGGGAAAGGCTGTAATCCCCACTAAGGCAGTGGGATAACACACTATATCCAACAATCATAAGACATAACAAACTTGAGCAATCCATGCCAGAGGGGCCAACGTGTGGCTCTTGAGCTCCACATAGTCCTGAAGCAGCTCCAGCCAGCTCTGATCTGTCACAGGGTCAGCAGTGTGCCTGTCCCAGAAAGTGGCTGCTCCGGAACCAGAGTGTGACAGTGAGTCACTGAGCAGCTTCTTGGTCACCATCCAACCCAGCTGTGCTCCCATCCTACTATTTTTAAAGCTTCCCTTCCTTTCTGTTCTCTAAATGTACCAGCAAGATGCCTCTGCAGTGGCCATGGAGTGTTGGATAAACACAGATAACAAACCCAAATACTCAAACTTTAATGTTGGAAATGTTGGCAATACATAGTAATCAGTGTAGAAAGATTAATTATGTAACTATTATACTCCCATCACCATATGATGTTACACATTCCATCTTCTCCACAAAACATCACAGAGATCTACTCAACTTCAAAGAGAATCCAATCTGAGAAAAGAAAACATTTTTTCTTCTGACACAAAGACTGCAGCTCAGAAGGTACTCAATCTGTGACGGCACCTCATCCTTCAATAAGTTCCCTGCATGCTTAACCCTGAGCATGCTTCTTTTCCAAACTGATTTATTACCTTCCACTCTCTATAAGAAGGAATTGGTCAAATGAATTTCATCAGTCAGTTGCATAACTCTCAATCTATCGGCAGCTCAAAAGCCAAGATAAGCACATCTACTTGGTGAAATCATCAGCGTTTTCAGGAATCTTAGATTCTATAGAGGTAAAAGACTTAGAAATTTACCAGAGGATATTCATAAATTCCTCTGAATTATTTTGTCATAGAATTTACACAAGTTCTAGTTCTAGGTCATTGCTTTTCTTTCATTAACAGTTTCAGATTTTGTTTAAAGCACTCTCAGGTCTACAGTTCAGAATAAGAGACTGTATCAATATTTTTTTCAAATACAGTCTGCAGGTTTCTTCACAACTCGTGCTATACAGCATTCTGCTGCATTCCAGGAGACTATGTGAACTTATGCCTTGAATTGATACTAAAAAGGATTTATCTACAACATAATTTGACATTTAAGACAATTTACTCATAAAACTGACAAAATTCCTTACGTCAGCAGATTTTGTAGTTTTCCTTAAAGAAACATTAATAAAGGAATTACAAGTTCAACACAGGAACCATTGGCCAAGACCCAGAAATGAAGCCAGCTGAGGTGAAAGAAAACTTGGTTCAAAAGGGTTTGAAAATAGCTTCTATACATATTTAAATACTCTGGTATGTGTGTGGGCTGGGCTAGACCTCAAGGGAAAAGTAATGAGATAAGCCCCTTCCTGCTGGTAAAGGGTAGCTGCAAGTCAGCAGCTTTGTGACTCCAAATTCCCTGGACTTTCCCATCCTACTGTCTGCTGCTTGTCACGTTGTAAAAGCTGGTGAAAGCAAAGCCAACCAGCCCAAATAAAACAGGAGTCTTTAAAATGCATAGTTTTCAAGGATTTCCTGTAGTCCAGCCATTTAGAACAATTACTGACCACCTTTCTATCAGTTTCATAATTGTATCAAAGATATATTTAGAATAAACAGAGGTTTCAAGCTAGATGGACTTGAAAGCACCAGCAAACCTGTGAAGGTGCTCAGAGGGAGAACCTGGGCCACACCTCCACCAAACCAAAGGCTGAGCTGTGCCTGCAGAGGTGGCACACCCTGTGCAAGCTGGAAATTCCATACCCAGCCAGGTGCCCTACTGCAAATGCCCAAGAACAAACCTCCACAGAGGCACATTCCAAAGGACAATGACAAAAAAGGAAGCATGCATAAAAGCCAAATTCTTTGCTCTCTAACCTCTATGTCAGATCTTTTCATCAGCCACCTTTATTGCCATCTGTCAGGAGGGTGTGATTACCAAGTATTCCAGCTGACACTGGTGGGAGCAATACTCCAATTTTTAAATTGTAGCAATCCACTTGTGAGCATTCCCTCCTGACTCTTGGATACCAGAAAAGAGCAATCTCATTTAGACTATTAATGGATTTAAAGAAAATCTATTAAAAGTAAAGCAAGATAGCACTAGTGAGGTCTGAACACTATGTGGCAATAAAAAGACAAAAATAGCCAAGTAAGATTAGAAGTAGGCATTGACAAAATTGAACTAAAGGATTTACACTCAATTAATGTTTGATATTTTTTTATTTCACTCTTCATTTATATTATTATAAGCAGCTTCCTTTCTGTTGAAGCAAGGAAGGGAGTGGTAGAGCAGCAGAAATAAAGCCAATAAACGGTGAAAGGTCCTTATTGAACAAGATGCCTCACTTTGTTCTGGATGTCCCTATGCTTGTAAAAGCATGCACAGGGTTACAGGTTTGCTGTTTGCTAGGAAATAAGAAATATTACAATATATTTTGCTGCGGCACATTGAATAAATATACAATGAAGTTCTTTAAAACATGAAAAAACTTGAGGCTAGACATGATCATCAAATGTTATAAAACCTGTGCTTTTCACAGAATCATTCTCTTGTGTTAAGGTAGCACAGAAATGTTTTAGATCTCTTGCTCAAAATTCCCCCTTAATGGGGAAGGCATATTTTGGCCCAATTTAGAATTGTCATATTGAGTCAAAATCTGGATATAAAGTGAAGAATAAAAAAATAAACAGTTTATTTTTACTATAGCAATGAATTGCTCCATAATTCTGGTTGAATCTCCTAGGAATAATAGTCTGTAGAAGAATAAAAAATATATGCAAGTGATATAAAACAACTGTCAACTCATAACCAAACAGTGCCATGAAAGCTTTAAAAATCCTAAACAATAAAGCTAAGTAGGCAACATAAAGGCAAATAAAACTTAATGTTCAAAAATCCAAATAAAGCAAAGTTTTAGTATGACAGTAAATTAATTCTGTCAAATTAGAAAATTTTGTGACCATTGATTTAATGGCAGAAAGCTCAGCAGAAACATCTGATCATTGTACCAAAAAAAGGTAACAAAGTGTTAAGATAGTCAGGGAACTGAATGAAGATTAGCACTGAAAACACTATCATTTCCTCAAGGAATAAATAACAGGTCTTCACCTCAACTCTATGTTTATGAGTCATTGCTTCTAAAAAGAGAACTGCAGAGGAAAGACACAAAATTGCATAGAAAAATCTCTTCTAAGTAAGAAAAGGACTGCAACTGGGCAAACTGGTACGTTTTTATGATGGATAAAGATTACATTTTTGTCTTAGATTACCAGAAAGAAGATTTAACAAATTAATATCTGAACTTCCTAAAGCCAGTTTAAAAAATTCCATAAAAAGAACAATACTTTTTAATTCTTGATGTTTAAACTACGGAACTCATTGCCAGTGGAAGTGTTCAGGGCAGAAACTTCACCTCTCCTGTGTGTATACATTTCTAGAATATACAAGCACTGTCAACAGTTTTGAAAAAGATGTTAAAACTTTGGATTAAGGCCTAACCTCATTTCTTCTGAAATAAGAGCAACACAGAGTTATTCAGGGGAAATATTTTCCTGCCCATGCTGACTTGAAACATCTCCAGCATCTGGTTCTCGCCGTTCCCGCAGCCAGGAAGCTGCACCACTGTAATCTCTGTGCGTTATCATTTGCTACCCTCAGTGACATCAAGACTACATAAATAGAGCATTTAATAGCTGGGAGAGACTGGGGCTTTCCTTAGGGACAAACTGGTCATCTGCTAATGATGCATCACACAGCCAACGTAACCCAAATGCACAATTCTGCACAAACGGTACAAATTCCATCTACTCCTCTGTACTGCAATGCACTTTGCAGCAGAGCAGCTCTGCCTCACAACGAGGTCCCACTGATCACTGCCATTGAAGCATTCCCCTCTCTGCACATTTTCAATGCATTGAAAGTGGACAGGGGAAGCAGAGATGCAACCAGAGACAGACTACTGCAGGATGCATTTCTGGCTGACTGATACTTTGAGTTTCTAGGGATTAAGGAGAAGCATATATTTGAAATTGCAGAATATATATGAAAGTACATGTATTCTGTAAGAAACTATGCTATCAGTATGTGTGATTAAAGAAAAAAAGTTTATATATCAGTCCAGTGTATGAGAAAATTAATTAACATATTTAGCATGCAGAGAGATGGATTTCAGCCAGCACAAGACAGAAGGAAGGGGATTCAAGCACTGAACATGGTGTGAGACAGTCAGAACTGGCATCAGGAAAAAGCAGGTAGGAGGCTAATTAGCACAAGATTTGGAGAATGGGAGAAAAGCCCTTACTAAGAAAACTCCAGTAGGCTTTCCCATGGAAATATCCCTACATTTCAAATAAAAATGCTAGACTATATACTAAAAAATTATATCAGCTTCTCAGACCCTACTTCTTTTCTGTGAGTAGATTGTTGGTGATACAATAATTTCCTATCAAGCACATAGCCATTCATTTGTGGTAAATCATTCTCTTCAGAGACTTCATAATAGAGTGCAGCATTAACCTATATTTGTGAGAGACAACTTGTTTAATTTGTTACACAGGCACATATGTCTGCAAAGTTATAGTGGTATCAGCTGTATGTCTCATCTGTGGCATCACTGTTTGTCTCACCAATTCTAGCTGCTTTACCTGCTTAAAACTTCATTTTTTCCTTGCATTCAAACTGAGATGGCAACACCCTTTACATCCCTTCTACATTTAGCCTAAACACAATTGTGGAAATATGGTGTTGTCAAAGCTTCACCATGAATTAGCACAAGTTCTGTCACTACAAGTATAACAAGATTAGTATGGAAACATGGAATGGTTAAAAGAAAGGAAGGAAGAGAAGAAAGGAGAGTATAAAGCACATTGCACCACTCCTGTATCAGCACAGGGTGTGTCCTAACTGCTGCAAAAGCAGCCATGGACATGATGTGCTCTGCAACCTGCTTGTCGTGACCCTCACAGACTGTGACACTGCTGGTTCCTAGAAGGACAGAAGGACACTAAGCTTGGGGTGGCTCCCCAAAAGCAGTTAGAGGATTTTCCTACATGCCTTTTGAAAAAAAATACTCAAACATCCAAAAACGTCAGAAAGAAAAGTCAAGAGGGTTGGATTACAATATAACATTATTTACTTATTTTGTAAGTTCATTAGTTTGATTAATTATACATACTGAAAATCACAGCTAAGCAAAGTGCAAGTGAGCAAGCCAATGAACTGTCCCTATGGGACACAAAGTAACTGTTTACTCAAAATTAAGCCAACATATTTACAGAATAAAACAAAAAGAAGAAATCAACAAGAAGAAAATTGTTCATTATATTTAAAGTCTCTACCTTTGTATTAAAAGACTGGCTCAGGACAAATCACCTTCTGCACCTGAAAGTACTGCAGCTTTATTATTTGTGGTACTGTTCTGCCAATATGCAAAGAGCTTTAGCTAAATATCAGTGCCTGATTTTTATATAAAGCATACACAACTCTGAGAAGCAATCTACCTAAGTTTATACTACTTTATCTATAATATCCTTTCAATACTACTCTTCAAACTGTGAACTGAGCTCTGAGAGGTTGAAAAATGACTGAAGTTTTTTTTTTGGCATAATTCAATTTCATAAAGAATCTGTGACATAAGACAGTATTACTGCATAGTACTTTAATACCTTTTTTAAAGACTAATATACCTTACTCAAATACACCAAATATACCTTATTCTAATATATCTTATTGCATTTTAAGGAGTTTAATTAAAGAATGGAAAGCAGGTTTAGATGGTGCTCCCTCCAAGCGTCAGAATAATTTCTTGAAAATCTTTGTCAAACATTTAATTTCTGCAATTTAATTTAATAAAACCACTATTTATTGGGGTTCAGTACTTGGACCCTGCCAAGCTTTGCACGCTCATACTAAACACTTAAAATCTTGAGCATCCTTAGTTTTTTCTGCTGACTCCTCTAGCAGCCAGATTAGATGAGGCTTCCTCCCTCCAAACCAGGCTGAAACCCTTCTCTGCTGCCAGCTCCTATCTACCTAATCAAGGTGTCCAGGGCATCTACACTGGAGCATGGACACTTGCATGTGTATACCTAGAAAAAACCAACAGTAAGGTTAGGACTATGTCTATTGTCTTGAGTGTGTGTGGCAGCCATCCTGACATCTTCAGTGTCATGTTTTTTATAAGCTACAAGGACGTAAAATTTGGTGGGTGATTGGTTGGTGATTTATGATCTTTTTGTTTTGTTTTGTTTTTTTTGGGGGGGTAGTTCTAGGGTTAATTCTATGTTTGTTTGGGGGTGGTTATGGAGTGCCCAACAGGCTCCTGCAGCACCAGGGCTGGCAGCTGAGGGTGCCACTGTGCCCAACCCAGTCCTGCAGCACCGGGGCTGGCAGCTGAGGGTTCCACTGTGCCCAACAGGGTCCTGCAGCACCAGGGCTGGCAGCTGAGGTGCCACTGTGCCCAACAGGGTCCTGCAGCACCAGGGCTGGCAGCTGAGGTGCCACTGTCCCAACAGGCTCTCGCACCAGGCTGAGCTGAGGTGCCACTGTGCCCAACAGGCTCCTGCAGCACCAGGGCTGGCAGCTGTGAGTGCCACTGTGCCCAACAGGCTCCTGCAGCACCAGGGCTGGCAGCTGAGGTGCCACTGTGCCCAACAGGCTCCTGCAGCACCAGGGCTGGCAGCTGAGAGTGCCACTGTGCCCAACAGGCTCCTGCAGCACCAGGGCTGGCAGCTGAGGTGCCACTGTGCCCAACAGGCTCCTGCAGCACCAGGGCTGGCAGCTGAGGTGCCACTGTGCCCAACAGGCTCCTGCAGCACCAGGGCTGGCAGCTGAGGTGCCACTGTGGGGCAGAGGCAGGATGTGGGACACAGCTCTGCAGAGAGCTGTCCCCGAGGACAGGACAAGGGCAGGAACTGCAGCTCAGACCTCATGCAGGCTGGCTCCAGCTGTGCAGGAGAAGGTACAGTCTGCTTTGGTCAAATGGCTGCTGACAGCATGCCTTGCTTCCCACTGCTTCTGCCCCGGCTCCTCAAAGCTGCATACCCTGCTTTTGGCTTATTCTCCTCCACCTCCCTGTCTGCTCAGGTTTAGACTCCAAATTCCCTTCCCTTTTCTATAGGAGGCACAGTCCCTGCCAACTTCTTACTCCTGGCCCTGCTCCCAGGCTTTCTGCCCCTTATTAAAGGATAGAAAACCTCCAAAGGAGATCACACTTTCTTTACATAATCTATTTAATAATACTTTTCAAGTAATTCAAAGCTAACTCTCACTCCTGAAAAGATCTCAAAGGACTCCAACAATTTAAAAAGACTAAAATCTGTGTTGAATTATTGAATACAAAAGATGACAAAACCCACTATTGTGGGCTTCCACAAATATACCCAAAATACCACAAATGCTGCCAAGTTTGGTCAGTCAAAACTGTGAGTCATAAGCGACTTAAAAGGCATAAGGGCCAGGCACTTGAGTTTCTTTCACATTTTTTTCAGGTCTGACACTTTCTTTGTCCTTTATCATTTGAGATTTTGGTATATACTATAACCAAGTTCTAAAGCTGTTCCCACAGCTACAAGGGAAGAAAGATCAATGAAAACTTTCCTCAGGAAGAACAACTTAAAAAACCCACACCACATTCCATCAAAAAGTTTGGAGTAAAACTACAGCAAATGGTAACACCGTATCACTGTGAAGCCCAACTATGCACCCTACTGGTGTTTTTCCAAAATGACCATGAAAATGCATTGTGTCAACTGAGAGGAAGATTTTGATACATTCCAACCCATTTGATTCAAAGACCCTTCAATTAGGCATGCACCTCTGCATTCATTTTATCATTTTTGTATATTGTATAGTTAAATTTAGAAATTATCTCATTTATCTGCATCAAAGATGGCACACAGACAATTCTTGACTAGACCAGAGGCTCTCAATTTTTTTTTATTTCTTCAGGCTTCTAGTTGTAAGCAGCAAGGAATCACTTCTGAGTTTAGCCTACAAGTCAATTTACAGATCACATTTCTCTCAATGCCAGGTAAACTGTGGTAGAATTCCAAAACACATACTGGTATTTTACTGTATGCTCCTTAGCAACTCTTCAATCAGAAAGGTCCCAGAAACTTTTCTTTTAGAAGAATAATTTCCTACACTTCCAGCTTCATAAGTATATCTAATGACAACAGTTGCTAGGATGACAATTCTTACTAATTTTGAGCATCTCCACAGGTTATGTTCAGATGCAATTATCTTTAATTAGGTGTCATCCTAAAGCACTACCAAGATCAGACTCATTCATTAGTCAGGGAGCTTAAAAACTACCAATTAATGGGACTCATTCTTCTCATATTTTTCCTTGTCAGCAAGGAACTGTCTGAAAGCAGTTCTCTGCACTCAAGAAAAGAGAAGCAGCTGCATAAAAGAGAAAGTCACTTTTATTTTCATATGTTCTGCTGAAACTTCTGCTTTCCCTGCACCATTACAAGTGAACAGAGTGTTTTCTGACACTTAGGATTCCCAAAATAGTTTAAAAACATATTGCTTTATCCTCTAATATCACATTATGAACCATAAGTACAATTATGACAACTGATATTCTCTGATTTTTTTCCTTTCAAAGGGCAAATATTTTTAAAAAGATCTACACCTCAGTCCTCCTCCTCTCAAATGTAGTTTATTTCACTTGAGGTGTTTACTCAATGATATTTCTACTAAGAACATTTGACCTTTAAACAAACATTCCAGACAATGTCCTTTGGGTGAAAACACACTGGTTGAATTTCCTTCCACGTGTTCCCCTCCAGCATGTTTGCTTTGTTCAATGCCATATTTATCCTGCTCATTGATTCTGGTCTGCCAACAATACCTCTTTTCAACAAACTCTCTTCCAATATCCTCATACAAGGTCTTCCCCATTGCTGGGATGCTGAACATCCACTTCACTTTTAATTAGAGCAGCCACAGAAAAGGCAGTATGGGTGTCTGTTTTAACACCAGAGGACCCACAGATCCTGACAAAAACTGATTTCAGGGCAACTTCTCCCCACTCTTCTAAATATTAGTGTACCAAAGTGAAACAGTAGAAAAGGAAAAGATTTAAGAGTTCCATGCAATGCCTTGAGGTAAACTGAGGGGCACTATCACTGTGGTGATAAACCATCTTAACCTTTTTTAATCCACTTGATACATCTGTACCAGTGACTTTGTAACACATTTTAAGATATTTCATAAGTAGAGAACTGAGTTTTCTTCTGTGTTTGTAGCTCATCTGATACAGTAGGACTCTGATGCTAACAGAGTGCTCCAACTACTACTGTAATATCAATAATAATCACCAAAAAACCTGAAGGCTAAACAAGAGAAGAGAAACTGTGCCAACCTTAGTGTAAAAGCTGCTGTAAGCCCTGAGTAAGGAAGATCATTAAGGGACAAAATATAACTGCAGATCTTCAGCTGGTCTCATTAGAAGTCATCAAGAATAATCTAATCAAGGACACCTAATGCCTCATGCCAAGCCCACACAGTGAGGTAGCCCTACCAATTTATTCCAGATGCTTTTTGAAGGTATGGTGTTGAAAGAACACAATCCCATATGGAAAATCCTAGATTATCAGCAGAATCAGAAAGTCCATTAGAAAGATTTATGCTGGAAGGGGTCACTTATAATACTTTGCCTGACACTTTGCACTTGCAATGGCTGCCCACAAAGGTACATTTCCACAAGACAGTATCAGCAGAAGATGCATAACGCTGCAAATTGTGCCTTATCACTCCTGTGAGCACTCCACAGAGTGCAGGCACCATTCTAAGTACCATCTTAAACAGAAAAGTTTGCAGTGGTAGAAGAAAAAATGAAGCTTCTGTCAGGAAATTTTAGGTGTCTGGGATCAAGTCCAACAAATCCTCCTGACTCATCCATTATCTTCCTGGTTTTGCACTTGTTCTTAAAAATTGTCTGTTTTCCATCCTAAATTGTATTTCTTCACGGGCTCATCTTAAAGCCCTAAAATGCCCTCACAGAATGCACAGCAGCAGATCTGAATCCATGAAGCAGATACAGCAGCTATTAATAATGCAAATATGAGATTATAAAGTATTGGCTGCAGAACTTTCAGATTAATTCATCACATTTCTGGGCACGTGTCTGAACTCACTCTACTGGCCTGTGAACATGTGCAAGAATTGTTATGAAGTGGAGAAATGAAGGGAGGCCAGTTCTGTGTGTTTGCATCCCAGGGCTGCTACTGCCTCGTGAGTACTGGATTCTGCAGCAATCAATCATCCAGGTATCCAATGCTATTGTGTTATATTGCCCAAAACTGCTGTGAGTGAAAGTAGAGGAAATACAGCATCCAGTTACTGGAAACAGCTTTTAGTTAAGTGGTGCAATATGAAAACCCCTGATTTAGGCCATCCCTGCCTTACCTTGAAGGTAGAGAGAGGTAGAGAGCCATGTAGTTCTCTGGTTATGCAAGCACTGGTAGATAACCAAGAAAGGCATACTTGGCTAATTTGGCCAACCAAGTTTCACAGGGATCACATGTTTAAGAATGAAATAATATAGACCACATATCCAATTATAAATTGTGAAAAGCTTTCTAGCAGCTGTTGAGAGTCTTCATCTTGGAGCTCACATCCCTATCTCGTTACAGTAAATGAATCATGATTTCACAAAGCTGTGTTTAACAGTCCATATATAAAAACAGGCCTAACAAAGGCCAGCTGAAATGCTGCCTGAGCACTCAGGCAGCATCCAACTTCAGTGTACAGCTTTGACTGGCAATCATATTATTCTATGTTATCAGAGTCAAGTAAATAATTAATATATTATAATAATTTTATAAGACATGTTGCCTTCCTGAGAGGGGCAAAACAAGAATTGTGTTTGTAGTTGAATGTTGAACATTCTCTATTCACACACTCTAGTATGTGACTCCAGTGTTTTTCCTTTATCTGCAGAACTGCAAGAAACCTCCCTGAAAAGCCTATTGCTCAGACTTGAGTACTGTATACTCCTAGCTTATTTTCCAAGCAGGTTGAGAAAGCACTTTCTGGTTTCTGAACATCTGAGCAGCTCCAAGAGCAGATCTTCTCCTTGCTGGCTTTTCCCCTTCTTTGTCATTACCAACCTTTAAGTCCCCTCTCCCTGGGCTGTCCTCAAGGGCAATGAAAGGTAACACATTATACAGCTGCAGATGTCAGTAGATATCAGAAGTTAAATGTTGAATCTTCATAAAAATACAAACACTGATATTTGCTTCCTTTCTATTCCTGCAGTGGTACTCACCACTGTGAGAACAGGATATGTACTTTTCAAAATCTCTAGCTCTGAGGGGTTCTAGATAAGTATAATGATAGTACAGCCAAGATTGCTAAATGTATTACAGGAGCCTGTGATCCCAATAGTATATAATAACAGTGCCAAATATCCAAAGGCAGCTGCTCTGTAGAGGTTATCCAGTCCTGTATGCTCCCTCACAGAATACTGCAGAGCAATAAGCAGAGGCATATTATACCAGAGGGAGAAGCAAGCTGCTCTTCTTAGATATAGACGAGTAACAAACATCCAATATTTCTTTGAAAAATCAAGGAAAACTGTGCCAGAGGACAAAAAGGACATCTGTGCCAAAAGAAACCAGAATCTCTGCAAACTGGAAGTGTCTCTATTGCTGCAAGAGCGATGAGCCAGCCCACGCTAACTGCCCTATTCCATTAACGCAGTCTAACCCTTTTTTCAGTCTAAGCACAGCTTATAAACAATTTGTTTTCCATTCACAGCCCCAGACTTCAAAAATAAATTTCTTTGGATTAAAAAAACCCAACGTTCTCCTAGAAGTTTGCTATGGCATTTTTGCAAATTCATGCAGTCTGAATTCCAAGGTGCTCACAATCAATCTTTTTTTATTTTATTCTGCATTTAGGTTGAAGACTTGGGTGTTGGGTGCAATGCACTTTATTTTCAACTTTTGATGCGTACAATTATGTTTCCATTATTTTAACAACATTTTCAGTTAATATTTTTCCAGTGACTGCAGCAAAACCTTATGCTACAGCCCATATTTCAATTTTTTTTTTTTTTTTACTGCTGAGAGTATCCTGTCAGTTCTTCTACATTAGTACTGGCACATCCTCTTAAAATAAACCATCTGCTGAAGACAAATTCCTTTGTCCCCTGCCTGGGCACACTCCCCAGCCATTTGGACAACAAAGATGGGAAAAGGGCTAGATGGAGAATTCTTTGGGATGGTGAAGAATATTCAAAAAAAGCCATATTTTACTTGAGTGATAAATGACACATTCCTGAATGCCCACTGGGACTTCCAGAGAGCAGAGGGGAAAAAGTTGGTAAAGGGAGACCTTGACAGGGTGACGGTGACATTTTACAACTGTTGTTGAAGGACTGCCTGTGTAGGGTCACAGCCCTGCCCTTGGAGATGTTTGCTACTGGCAGAGATGGTACAACGTGACAGGCAGAGTTTTGTCAACAAGACTCTAAAAATTTATGTAGAGATCATGCTGACAAAGAGTGGCCTAACCAGTAGTATTTTCTGTATTAAATGCAAAGGGTATGCATGTGTGTACATATGACACATGTATATTGATGTTTATATAATTTATATAGACAGATATGCACATCAGCGTCTGGATAGTGACAGATAAACTTGAGCATGGCTCACTTTAAAAAGAGGAATTCTGCAGCTGCTTAGGCACTCACACTACCTTCTCAACCCTTTGTGTAACTAAAAAAGTTCTTCTTCCAAAGTGTAAGGAAAGAAATGTAACCCAGTGAAATCCTACTTTGAAGTGTTCCAGTAGCTATCCTTACTGGAGTTTGAGTAACAGCTATGGGATACTTTGATTATTATTTCTTCTATTGTAACTTGAAAAGCTTAAAACTTGAAAGAAAAAAAAAATTCAAAAGGACTTCTAAGGAGACTGAATGTATTTCAAGACCTTGCCCAGCCCACCCTCAGCACCATCAGCATTTGGCCAAGTGCATCTTCAAGCTTATCAAAACAAAGCTGAGAATTACTGCAACCCTTGCAGACATTCTGTCTGCATCACTTCCACATGCCTCAGTACCTGCTCCTCTGGAATGCTCCAGAAGTATCTCCCCACCAAGCTGGCCTGTCTGACTAAAATCCTGCTTGGTGAGAATACCAACGGATGGGCATTTGGAGAGAATCCCACTGAGTGAAAGGCTTGAGGCTTAAAATCTCTCAAAAACCTGAAGGCCTTAATTTTAACTGTGGCTATTGTCTTTGTGCATAAGTGATGAAGATACTCTGATTTTTCATGTAGATCAATTCTCCTATTTCAGGAAGAAAATGTTTTTCTGTTCATTTCAATGCACAGACAAGTTCTAAGTGCAGGTGGAATATTAATATTCCCATCCTTAAGCTTCTGTGGTATTGCCAGGCATGGATCAAGGAATGTTTCTGAGACAGTAACAGTTACTCAGTTTCTCAGTTACTTCTGAGAAAGTAGGTGTCTGAAGGTCAAAGGAAACATTTCAATTTCTTTTGCCAGAAAAAGCAGCAAGAAACGTTTCTGTCCCCACCAAAGACTGCATGCTGACACTGATTGTACCTGCATTATTATTTCCATGAAATTATTATATCTTTGCAGACATGCCAGTGGTGCCCACACACAGACAAGTATTTAATGACAGAAGGTTCCAAGCAGCTTTTGCAAACAAAAACAACATATTTTGTTTCACAATAAAAATCAAATTTTAAAAGCCATTAGAATTAATCACCCAAACTCTAGTTTCCAAGAGGAAACAGTTCTGATGAGGCAAAAAATGAGCAAAACCCAAAAAAACCCCAAACATCCAACAAACCTAAACCGAAAAAACCTCCAGCAACCTAATAAAAATATTAAAACAGACATGCTACTAGCATATACATTCTAGTGATATATTTGAAAAGCCACTCATACTGACACTTCTGTTATTTGCTATTTTTAAGCACAAGGCTGAGAGCCTGCAATAGAAATTGTTGCAGTCTTTGCTTTCTCATATATAACAAGTCTGCCTCTTTTTGAGCACAACAGTAGAGAAAGGTCAAACAAATAAAATCTATCAATAACAGGAAAATAGATTGAGCAATATAATCTTAACTTCTACTCCAGAAATAAATCTGGGAAGAATTTTTGGCATGAAAGATAAACGCACTTAGACTCAAAGCCAGCTTAGAGTCACTCACATAAAATTCTTTTGGACAGAAACAATTATTTATTACACAAGTATCTAATGCCTAACAAAACATTAAGGTGTGTAATCTACAATAAGAAACCTTGATTTTTCAGAAAAAAAAATTACTTTAGCATTGACCTAGAGAAGCTCACATTTATATGAGAGTTACTCTTTTCCCTGAGTCATCCCATCAATTTGCTTTAATACAACACTGATCATCATGTGGCTCCATACAGAGTTCAGCTCAGAAATTGAGACATTCAAAGGAGCTCAGAAGTATCTGAAAAGCAGGGATAGTGGTCATTCTAAATCACCTCTCTGCTCCCCTCCATGTCTGGGCTAGCTGAAGGACAAACACTTGGATCCTCATTCTGCTTGGGGCTGCAGCTCACTGGCAGGTGGGCACTGATACTGAGACTAAATGACAATAGCATCCCACAGCACCACACAAAAAAGAGCTGATATTATGTAACCTAAAGACAAAATACACCATGGCCTACATATCTTTTGACATTTTAAGAGATGATGGACCTGACAAGTCACAATCATCCGCCAAGTATAATGGTGGTGGAGTAATCAAGCAGGTATTAGCCTAACAAATGCCAAAGAGTATTTCAGTACAGCTCCATCTGCCCAAATTCACAGTGCCATTCTGAGAAGAAGTAAAAATAACCCAAAACATGTACTCAGAAATATATTTTTAATTTAAATTTAATGTAAACACAGTCATCAGTTAACATCCTTGGTAGACTTAACCTGGAACACTGAATTTGTTGAGAAATGTAAATCAATCAGTCTGAATCAATTCAGAAACACAAATCAAGGTCAATCACAATTCAGAATTTAGCAAATTAAATTACTTGCTCATTTATGGTTAACTTCCTTAGGTTAATCTTAAGGCTGTATAAGCTTCAGCTAGTATTATACTTGAGACTTAATAATTTGCCTTGACATTTAGAATAGCTCTTACATAAAACTTCAGATTTGTTTTTAAATAAAAAGCAAGATAACAGAATAAACAATGCTGAAAATATACTCTTTCCCAGAAGAGTTGTAATCTTGGATCAAAAGCCTCCAGTTTTTTTCCCTCTTTCCATCTGTATTATATCTCCACACTTGTTCAAATTAAACTCTTTTTCCTCTGTATTTAAAACTATTAACTATATATATTAAAACAAGTTATATGTATATTTCTGGGGTTTTTCTACACACTTGACCAATAAAAATGCACATGTAAGACAAAGTATTTTCATTTCTTTAACTGTAAAATGTGTAAACTGCTTAAATATTCCTTTTTTTTATTATTTAGACTATCTTAGGTAAAATAAACTGGCCAAAAACTGTATAAAGTCTGTACTGTGTTCGTACACCATCAATAGATTAAATTATTATAATAAATGGGTTACAGCACAACAAAAATATTGTGAAGCAAGGCTAAGCTACCAGAGAGGATTTAAATCTCAGAAACAGCTGCATAACAACCACACTTCTCTGAACAGTAACAAATTAAGGGCATCCACAAGACTCCAGCTGTGCTAATGAGTTCTTCCTTCCACATCTACACAGATGACCAAAATACCTGCAGGACTTTTTAAAGAACATGAGCGCTCTTATGTCTCCATCCTAAGAAATTGAGTCTGATACATACCATTTGTGTTATTATTCATTTCTCATTTTACAAGTTTTACAGACACATATTCAAATTAAAATACTCAGGAGGAAAATCAAGATAAATAGAAATATAAAACCTGAAGGATTTTATTTTAAAACAGAAAACAAAAATCAAATTACTGAATAATATCTACCACCTCAGAAGTCATTTGTAAGATGATTCAATGGGAAGATGAGTTTGCAATAGATTAAATAAAAAACTACAACAAATCTCTGCTTCAGTACAGACTAGACTGCCTTGCTCAGCAATATGCTCCATGACAAGTTAACCAGTATAGTGCAGTATTATGTTTTGATTACTACATTTTTTCACTGGGGCAATGGGGCTACTCACAGCAACAGTTACCCAACACACTGGTAAGGACATCTCTGACAACAAACTGATTCTGAGCCTGCTGTACGCTATAAAAATCCACCAAGGAGACTGGGGAAGTAAAACAAGGATGTCATCACAAACATCCATTAAAGTTAATCACTAAAGCCTCTAAAGAGCCTTGAAACTTCATTAGAAATGATAAAGCACGTGAAAGGGCAGCACCAGCACAACGCCACAGCCGCTGCCGGGAGCTGCTCCCCAGGGCCGGGCGCTCACGCACCTCCCTGCACACAGAACATGCCGGGCACACGCCCCCACAGAGCATGCGAGGTCAATCACTCCATCCTGCTAATGAGAGCAGGCAAGCACACAGAAACACCGAGTTTCTGCAGCTCCTCTGCAAGAAATTATACAAGGTATCACCCCCCGTTCAAAGGCGTAACACTACAGTGCACTAAAAATTACTATTCTAGGTGCTCCCCATCTAAGGAAGGCAACAGCACATTAGCTAAATCTCACTTTTTTATTATCTCTTCCTTTGTTGCCTCTTCCATTTTGTCATGCATTCCACAGTGCTTTATTCAGACTGCTCTTTGTACTTAGCTGTCTTTCTTTTCTCCTCTTTTCGGTAATCTCCTACCCTACTGTGTTACTTTTGTGCTGACATCAGGAGCCTCTAAAGCACTGGTGCACAGCGATTCTAGCCAACCTCACCTCATTGGCAGTACGTGGCAAGAAGAGACAAAACAATGCACCTGAAAAAGGAATTGCTAGAAAGGAATGGAAAAGTGAGAATAAGAAAATGGTGTTGGTATAACATTTTGCAAAATTATTCCTTGGATTTCAACTCCAATGCAAATGGAGGTACACTGGAGATTTTCTGCTTTCTCCAGCTGCAGGTGAACTGAAGCTAGCTGTGTGCATGTTTAGTGCGAGCAGGCTAGCACCAGCTGCCTCCAGCACTGGACTTGCTCATATTGGAAATAACTGCAGTGCTCTGATTTCCAAGATGAGCTCCTTTGTCCAAAGGGCTGATTTTAGCAGGAAAGGCCTAAATCTGTGCTCCTTTAAAAATACACTTTTCAAGGTGCTAATTTCAATAATTTCTCAAGTCCAATCAAAGTGTTACAAAACTAAAAAGTATCTTAGACATAAAATTCATGATATGAGCTCCTTATAAAAGCTTTCAAAGTCTCCCTTTCAGTCATTCCCAGAAAAATCAGCACTGACTAAAAGCAAAAGAAAGGAGCAGTTTCTCTGCATCCTCACATCGTAGGGGCGGTCAGTGTTTGTAGTGCTATGAGACCTGCACAAATTCTGTCACACAGGCAGCAACCAAACCACGAGATCCATTCAAACACCTCTGAGCTGTCACACAGCCTCCCAAGGCAGCCCCACACCAGAGAGGAGGACAACTCCCAGGGCTCTGTCAAGCAGGGCAGTCCCAAAATGCACCTGCATCCCACCGTGACCTTCAGAAGCCCTAGCATCAGTGCAGCACTTGAGCAGCTTCAGAGCCACATGCAGCTAAAGAATCAAAGTTTAGTCACATCTTACCTATTATTAGAAATGGATTGTAAGGTCATTGAGAGTAAACATTTCATGTTTGCAGGAGGCCTAGTACAACAAAAATCATGTCAACGAATTGGGCTCGGAAGTGCTACCGCTGTCGGGGGTAGCTTGTACAAAGCCAGGGTTTGGTTCAGAGTAACAAAGATTAAAATATGGATGCAATGGAACATTAGTACAACAAGTTCAATCTACAAGGAAATAGGTATTCCACATGTGTTCCCAAGAGCTGATAATGCTTTTCTTTATATTTTCTTCCTTTTTCCACAATGTAGACTAGGAGTTCTGCAACATTTCTGGGTTGAAAACAACCACTTGTCAATATTCAACGTAAAATAGAGGCTTATTTTTTATACATATCACTAAAACTGAGTTTTTCAACGGCTAATATCCGGCACATCATAGCATGATGATACTCCTTTAAAGAAGAACTGAAGGGCAATAAAACAGATTTTACTTCCTTTGGGTGAACAGCTGCTAATCTGACTAAGTGGTACTGCTAATACATGGAGAGGATAAAGAAAAGAAAAAAGGTGCAAGAAGTTGAAAATGGATACACTTTTTAAGGGAGTTGCTGTGCTATCACTCTGTGGCTTAACATAATTTCATCACTTTATCTTTTCACTTGCTGCCTTAGCAAAACAGTAAAAGGAGGCATCACTTACAAACCCCAGTATCATCCACTTAAGACAGCAGAGGTATCACTAAGAAATAAAATTGAGATTTTGTCAGCAATCCTGCAGACTCTCACCACTTGTAATCAGGAAGAACTTATACCTTCTGGAAGGGTGTTGTGAGCTTAACACAGGTGAGGCAGCTATGGGATGTTAATACAAGTATGCAGTGCACCAGCTGGGAACTGTGTGCTTTGACAGTCTCACCCAAACCATAGAATGGCTTGTTTTGGAAAGGACCTTTAGGGTCACCTTGTTCCCACCCCTCAAAATGGGCAGGGATGCCATCCACTAGATCAGGTTGCCCAGGACCCCATCCAGCCTGGCCTTGAGCAGGGACATCCATCCCCGAGGCTTGCCATGGGTCACTGCAGCAGCCATCAGACACTGAGGCTCCACAGGCAAGGAGCTCTCTTGCACTCTTGGGTACATCACCCACACAAAGAGCCACAGGTATAACCAAAAGCCATTAATAGCACAAATATGTTACTAACTGCAGTAAACAACAGACTGGGCAGCATCACCTTGCCCAGACAAGGTGAAGGGTGCTCTGAAGGCACCCATGGTAGTCCCTCCCTGGCCTCTGCTGAAATTTTACACATGCAGAAGGCTCTTCACTGGTTATTCCCCCCCTTGCAAAGAATAAACCTATTTTTTAATGAGCCTCCCAGTTTAATGCAGCTCCCACAACTTGTCCCCAGCTTCAGGTGAAGTCACAGTCAAGTAGTAAATACAGCATTTTCATGTATTGAATTTTTGTATGGGCATACTGCATTGAAATGCAGAACTTCCCCACTGGGGACACATTTATTCACTTCAAGAAAAGAAAGCATAAGTTATTTTTTATGTCTTTCTGCTGTTAGGATTTGTCACCAGAAAGAATTTGCTGAGTGAAACCTTTAAACAAAAGGTTTCCAAAAAAGATTAGTTTAGGATTTACGTTGACATTACTTATTTTAAAGTGAAATCCAGCAACATTCAGAATTATTAATGGATCTCATTCTCATTACGTGATGAATGAAGCCAACAGTTCACTGAATGCTGTCAGCATATAAGTTATCCACATATTTAAATACGAAACTTTTCAACTTCACTGTGCATAAAATTAATATACTACATAATAAAATAGTTGTAAAGAGAACATTTTTAAAAGCTCCTTTGTGTTTTAATTTTTATTTTTAATTGTTTTCTGTCTGACAGTGCCTGAGTGTTTTAACTAGATGAAGACTCTTCACATGAAAAATGTTCTGTTCTGAGAGCACTCTTGAAAGACTTAGGCATACTAATTTATTCAATTACTTCTTTAGATCTATTTTTAATCACAATTTGAGAACAATAAAACCACAATTATAGAATATCAAGAAATATTTCAGTATGATTCTAAATCATGCAGCAGCAAGAAAATCCATACTTTTAACTCTGATTTGTGTGCTTAGCTATTTAAATCTGTTTCATCCTATAACATCGGACCTCAGTAAAAGTGAACTTCCTTTACTGATCCTAATTATCAATACTTAGCTATTAATGTATGAATTTATGCATGACACACTCTACACATTGCATGCTACAGATACAGATGTGCCCATTATTATCTGTCTCAAATCTCTTTGCAAAGGTTCTATGGCATGCAAGAAATTCTTTTTACCGTTGGCTATAATCTCTTTTTCTTTGAAGGCCCCAAGAGTAGAGATAGATTTAGATAAAACTCCTTAATAGGACCACACAGATGAAGACCCTTATAGCAGAAGGAAATTTTGCTCCCTGGGGCAATTTGTAACCTTCAGCAGAGCAATGATTACAGCGGGATCAGTGCTGTGACAACAGAGAGCACACACACACCAAGGGCAGCAGCAATGAGCCAGCACAGCTCCCTCACTCTCCCAGCCAGGGCACACGGCCCTGCAGGACTGGCCAGAACCCACACAACACACTACATCCCAAATCCTTCCCAGGAACTTCATTACCTCCTTGAACAGCAAACAACAAGCTCTTTGTCCCAAAGATAGCGCTGTGAGATTTTGCAATTAGAAACAAAGCTGTTCTGAGGAAAAAAATACCAATTATGCTATTGGCATCATCTGTGAAAAACATCCCACTGAAAGACAACACACTCAAACCACTGTTATGCCTTCAAGATGTTTCCCCAAATCCCATCTGAATATTTTACTGATATTGTTTCTAGTACCATGCAATGCCACATAATATCTTCACATCACTATTGATTTCTACATTTTAAAGACAGCACATATTTTTTAGCTCTTTCATCCTCATATTTCATAACCAATTTATAATTCAACATATTCTTTGACATTGTTTAAATACCTAAAGAGTAAATTATTTTAGCTTATCAGAATATAATTTGTTTTGACCAAATTCCCCCCAGTTAGTTGGGAGGTTGTCATGGCTCTTTACCATGATCACATCGAAGTTTCCGAAAATGTAACACAAACACATCTACCCCCTACCCAAAGAGAAGAGAAAAGGAACACACCAGTACTGCCTAACTGAAGTAACCTATCACCTGTGACACCAGCTTTCAAGTGCTATAAGCATACACATCTTTTAGAAAAATATACTTCCTTTTCTAGCACTTTATTATAGCCATATGCAACTGAAATAGTAATTTGGGTTTTGTAAAAAGCCATGCTTGACTTTAAATGCAATTTCCAAAATCTCAATATAAAAATAAAATTTGAAATCATATTTAGTTTTTCATATTTCCTCCATTTGCAAGTCAATTTCTTAATCTTATGGAGACAACAATGTTAAAATTTGACGTAGAAATTTCTGTCTCATGGTTGCTGAAGAACAAGAATGTGGTTGTACATCACCAATCATGTAAGTGACACCACTGCTCATAATATCTGGCAGTAGCAAGGCAATTAAGACATTAAGCACAATACCTTTGCTAATCTGACAATCACGTAAACCCAATGCAAGGAGCAAACTGCTTCATTAATAAGATTCTCTTAACTTCATATAGCATAAATGTAAAAGATATAGTACTTACAGTGAATTCACAGAAATCAATGCTATCAAGACTTTTGCTTCTGTGTATTCTCCCTTTTATTCTTCTTAAAGAGGGCTTTCCCTGACTTACACTACAGGTAGCACCATTGGGATTTTCGGAAGATGGAGTTACCCTGCCAAACAAAAAGAGCCACATATCAGATAAAGAATACATTCTTTTATTTGCTTAAAGTAAAAAATTTACAAAGGAAAACACATTACCATGCTATAGATACAAGAAATGTCATTTCAAGAGACAGTTTTCAATCACTAAGTGGCAAAATAAGACCACAAGCATGTAGAAGTCTAGCTCCCATCAAGACCACACTGCTTGCAGATTTTGTCAAAAACATTCTGAAGTTATCTTTCTTGTACAGAAGTGTATAGAACCAGAAAAAAAAATACATTATAGAAAATATATATTTAACTTCTGAAAATGTAAAAGGACTATTTTTCTCTGTTTCTTCAGTAGAAACCCAAGTCCTGTGACACACATTGATGGCTGTCAGTTAAATCACCAGGAGCCTGGCAGTATTTGGCTTTTGACCTTTTCCAGTTTGAGTGCTAATGGTGCTTCAGCTATTCTAGCAATGAGTAACAACCAACAATAATGACATTAATAGCATCTGTTAAAGTTATAGGGGTAATATATTAAGCAACTACACTTGATAAGGCCTTTCATCATATTGTAATCTACACATAGTCCTAGGGGGAGTCCATAACTAAAATATTTGGAGGAAGCAATTAATATTTCAATGAGCTTGTTGGAAATCACTAATAAGCAGAACTAAGTTAACAATTAACTAAGTGTACCAGGATTTGTGACGTTAATATTTTAAATACAAAATAGTCCCTAGTCAGACTGGCCCTTAAGAAAAAGGAAAGCTCTATTCCAGCAAATACACTCACCAAGAATTACCTAAAAACCTGAAGTCTTCATGCCCAGATTTATACTTTTTTCATATTATTTCTCAATTGCAGGCATAGAAGATTTCAAAACACAGCTTAAAAAAGAAATAATATGTATTTTTTTGCACTTCCATAGTCTTTGGACAGCAGTTCAGTATTTCTCCCAAAAACCATTAAGATTCCTCTCACAAAAAAAATCCTTTAGGATGTTTTTTATGTTCTTCAACTTAGAATTAATGGCTTTTGTATGCACGTAAATGTTTGTACAAAAAGGAAAGGTGGAGATGTCTTAAACATATAACATGTCTTAAACAGGACATTGGATACTGGGCCATATCTACTCCTGAAATACCAAATTCCAAATACAAAATACAGTAACCACATGCTGAATACTCTTGTTTGATTAGCAAGACTTCCACGTCTACACAACATCATGGTCAGGATAACATGGCCATGGGACAGCTAGGGAGAAGAAATTACAATATCCAAACTTGAAAATTAAAGCAACTCCTTTCAAATCTCTTATTCAATTTATAAAGATAAAACCCTTCATTTTTTGTTGAATCACTGCAACTACCAAATCACTATTTTGTTTTCAGATGCCTGATTTTGGGGAGATTTTACACATGCACACAGACCCACACACAAACAGCTTGCTCTATGTTGTCTGGATAACATAGTAATATGGTTTAGATGGTTTTTCCCTTTGGGTTATTTTATTGCCAACTTTAAACTGCAAATTTCTACCTGAAAACATTACTATAATATTCATACATCTTAATTACAATATGAAACTCCTGCTGAGACTGCACTGGATTTTTTTGGCTAATCATATATGGATTGAACTCTGAGACCCATGCCTGCCTACTACAGTAACATATTTGTTCACACAGCAGAAACTTCAAGAACACCACGGATTCCCTGCTAAAATGTCTTCAAGAATTACCAGGACAGATTTCCAAAGAAAGACAACTGCTCAGCCTCTATCCTGTTGCACAGACAGTGACATTTACAATGGCAGCACACTGCTATTGTGTGAATGTCTCTTCTGTAAGAGAGTGCTCCAAACATCTCTGCTCAAGTACCTAACTGAACACACTCTGTGTCCATGGCAGATGCAGATGCTGGAGCTCTCAGAGAGATCAATTGTTCCCCTGCTGTCAGAGTCTCTGTTTATTCTCTCTACAGGGAATCTTTGAGGGCTGCCTACTCCATTACTTATAATTTGGGTTAATTAATCTTCAAATGCACCTCTGATGAATTAAATTCTTGGCACGTTAGACTTCCCCCTTATACTTAATAGAAAAGTTAAACAGCTGTAAGCTACACTGGGCTTTTCCTTATTTTGAATAACATTTCAAGTCATTTATCTTAGGGCCCTAGCCACAAATGTGCATTTCTTTAAGCTGCAAGTCTTTTAATGTTTTCTGATACTGAAAAGCCTTTATTAAAAAAAACAGAAAACTACTTATATGGAAAAACCCAAACAAATACAAATAACAGGCTAATCAAAGTTACACAGTTAACAAAGAACCACACCAGTGGTATGTTTTAAAGGCCCTTCTGTTTAGGAGCTTCACTCTTTCCAGCCACTTGAAAAAATGAACTTGCTGCCACTGGAATCCAGCTATCATTTCATTCTGCTGGAGAATAAACTATGGCTGTTACTTGTTAGCTTCTAAGATGCAGGAAAGTCTTTTTAAAGTTACAAAATATAATTATAGAGAAGGAGTACCACAATTTATCTATTCCCTCCAATCCTTTACAAAATCATTAATTTCTAGATCTCTTTACAAGCAAATAAAGTATTATTTAACCAACCAAAGAAAAATCCAATCAATATCATTGATATTGGGAATTGGGCAGCTTTGCACTGTATGTACACCAAAGGAAGGATCTGAGGCAAGATATCCATACTGACAGCATCACAGGGGGTTTTGGCTCTGTGGTTGAAGAGGAGACTTTGGGACGAGTGCAAACCAATTAAATACCAGCTTCTCTGGGGCCTCCACTCCTCCCAGAGATTCAGCAAAGGGAAGCAGTAACAGACCTGAGACAGACTTGGATCAATTTTACCCAGGCTTTGCAGAATGCTGGATACAGCAATGAGACTCTCCAGAATCCTTTTCCAGTAGCACTCATGTAGTATGGCACCAAGAACTCCTCCAAATACTAGCAATTTCCACAGAGAATACACCTCTAAAGTTCAGACTGTAAAGTTCCAAAATAAACCCACATGAGTGCAAAGTCATGAGAAAAGGACCAAAGTGTCTTGAGATTGACTCAAAATGAAATTGTTAAAAAATCTGAAAAACATCTTTTTAAAATCCTTCTCTTTTGAACCATGTTTTGTGTTCCCAAAGTGTTCACCACAATCAGAGAAACAAGCTTTATTCTTTTTAAGTGAATACTGAAACTCTAATGCAATGCTCCATGGTTCTGGCATCTGAACCTTAAGTTTAAGAAAACACATATTAATAAAATTTGCTGCATCTGATTGTCTCCTTTCAACTTTTATTTGAATCTCTGAATTAATACTATATTAATCACAAATTAAAAAGTGAATTGCTAAGTCACTGTAATACCTGCATCGGGAGTATAGAGGAATTATCAC
The DNA here is from genome assembly GCF_901933205.1 of Camarhynchus parvulus. Classification (NCBI taxonomy): domain Eukaryota; kingdom Metazoa; phylum Chordata; class Aves; order Passeriformes; family Thraupidae; genus Camarhynchus; species Camarhynchus parvulus. Next base: position 5,788,141 of record NC_044580.1, read on the forward strand.
AGGTTAAAGGAGAAAAATATGTAAGAGCCCTTTTAAAGTATCTGCAGGCCATCAACGACTTTTAAGCAAGTACTCTTGAACAAAAGCCTAGGATGAAATGCTCAAGGAAGTCTAGGGCTTCAAAAAGTAGAATATAGCATAAGGATCTTTGAAGGTAGTGAACAATTCCTGACACCTTGCTTCAAATTTGCTGTTTCTGTTCAAATAATGTGTTTGATATTCTGGAAACATAACACCTTTTTAATGGAGCTCGTCACAGGAATCCTAAATTAAGGCACCCAATTAATTAACCTTTGAAAATATTAGTCAAGTAAAACTGAACCATTTTGTATATCCCACCTGGAATCTGAGGCCCTTATTTATCATCAACAATTCTTACAACGGTTTCATTGACCTTGACTTCTTCCTGATCATATATCACATTACATAACCATGACTCTAAATTATTTCTCTAGTTTGTAAAATAAGCAAAAAACTCCTAAACTTTCACTATCTGTATTCCACTGACAAGCACAGTAGCCTAACAAAATAATGTACAACAGTGACTTCAAGGTGAAGTGTCATATCAAGGGCTAATGACTTAATACATATAAAATAATCAGATGGTCTGAGTATAATATGAGTTTATGAATACAAGAGATATTTATATTCGACTCACATATAATTACTATTTATAACAAATTTCAATATTGCCTGATTTTTTGTAGTTAAATTATGCCTGAAATTACTACTGTCATCTTAATTTCTAGACAGACCAGTTACATTGAAAATCTTTCAAGAACTTCATAAACTCTCTTCTTGTTCAGTGATTAGAGTTCTGAACAATTTTATAAAAGTCAGCATCAGAACGTTTAAAAAATGTATCTTGAAATGACACATTTTCTGTATTTGTTTTCCAGCTGCAGTATTAGTGCTGGAGTTAATGCAGAGTGGACAAGGTTTTGACAACTATGCAGCCTCAACAAGACTTCTAATGGTGACATAATTATTGCACTTTTCACATACTGCAAGTTGCCTGCCTATCCTACAAAGAAAGGATTCAAGTTCTTGTAGCAATATTGAAGGCAAACTTCGCAGAAACTTCTGCCTCTGGTAGCTACACAATTCTCAGCTGGGAGATGTATAAAATTCCCATAATTATTATACCTCCCATTAGAAGCCAGTCTTCCTCAGCAGCACCAGAAGTGACATAGGCTGGGCTCAGCTCAGTGCGACCACTGGCTTCTGTCTCAAACACAAGGCTGGAAAAGCTGACATTTACTCCCACTGACCAGACTGGAAATCCTAACCATTATAGTTACTCAATATTAATATTTGTTTGAGAAAATAAAAAGCAAGTTTGAAACGCTGCTAGAGACACTTGAGCACTCAGCTGCAGTGCTGAATTCTTGTGCTCCTCCGCAAATATGTTGATTCTAAGGATGGATCCTTAAACACACCCCTCTCAGGAAAAAAAATAAGTATTAATTCACTTGCAACAAAAATAAAGATTTACAATGGGCTAAACTAAAATTTTTATCCTCATTTCAAACACTATTAACTGGAACTAGTAATCAAAAATGGAAAACATCCATTCTGAAGATCTGTACTTTTCCATAGAGTTCTGTAGAGACACCAAGAAGATCAATCTTTGATGTTTTCTTTCTCCTACATTAAGGTGACATTTTCCATTATTTAATTATACTAAATATGATGCTACTTGGAACATAAACAAACAATGACACTTTTCTCCCTAGGGATGGTCCTAATGATAAAACAGACATTCTTCATTATAAGCCTGGGCTTCTACAGCCAAGACCCAGCTTAAATACAAGGACTCTGAGACAAGAAAGCATTCAGTGCTTAATTCCAGACATGCTGGTTACTCCTCACTGATTTCGAATAAGTTTACTCCTATGCTTGAAAATAAATATGCCTGTGCAGTATCTTACAAGAAGCAGCTATCATTTAACATCCAGGCTTCTACATCATACATTCTTTCAACAACAGCACCAAACAGGGGAACTGGATCCTGTCAAAATTCCAATTCTGTAGTGCACTGCATCTGCATTCTTTTCTGTAACCTAGATTGCCTCAGACAACTACCAATCATTCTTAAAAGAATGTAAATGTGGAATAGTCTCACTCATTTCCATAATCTCCCCAATGAAAACCTATCACTAACTGAGCTTTTTGCCTTTTTTCACGATGCTGCACTCCCTTGCACCAAGGGGAGCAGCGGGGGCATTCACCAAAGCACAGGAACTCTTTCAGAGTCAAGGCAAATGCTGTAAGAACCAGAAGGGAATATTAGTGAGAAGAACTATTAGAATGGATAGAATTTCCTGTTGGGGGTTTTGCTGTTGCTTTTTCTTTTTCATTTGTTTATTTATTTGCCCGCTATCTTCTCCTTGCAGCAGAAAAACGCAATAATCAGTTTGACAAGAAATTATGTTCTACCTGTGTAACTCCCCTTAATGTGATTTAGCATTTCTCTACTGAAAAAGGACTCAGGTTGCACATATTGGGATTTCAGTAAATATTTACAAAAATTTACTATTTTTAAACTACTCCCAGTTTAGCTGTCAGATTCCTCTTGACCACCTTTGCAGATGTTAGTCCCTGCTGCACTCTACCTGTACTATCAGAGTTATGATGGTGGGTTTTGTATCCAAATACTGTCCCTTCAGCAAGAGGATTAAAAACATCCTACTCATCTCGTTTAGGCTCCTACATATTAGATTACAACACTGCACACACACAGGAAAGGGTCTGAATCAGCAGTTCAGGACTCCAGCAGCTTCCTCCAGCACTGAGTCCAGAACTACTGCCCCAAGTAAACCTCATCATAAAATTACAAACTCCACACAAAGTAGGTTTCTGTCTCCTCCATCTCCCCCTGCAAGCCTGTGGCATAGCTTCCTTCTCTAATTGCCTGGTTTATTCCTAGCTACTTAATAGCTATTTATTCTTAACCCATCTTGAGACATTGATATTTTCATTTGGAGCTCTGCTTCCATGCATCACAGAACAGGACATAGACTTTGGTGGGGGGAAAGCAGGAGAAAATTGGAGTGACAGATGCTCCCTAAAGAAATAAAACATTGCTGTTACCTTTTTCATTTTCTTTCAGTAGGATTCAGGTGGATTATCTCCATGAACAAAAGGATGAGCATTTTAACCCTTTTTTATTAAATTATATCTTCGTTTCCACTTATAATACGGATTCACACATCAAAGAGCTTATGAATCTCATTGGTTAAAAAGAATTTTTTAAGTTTTTAAAAATAAGCAAATAAAAATAGATTTAAAAGCACTCTCTGACTATAGACAGACTTGATTTATATGTTTTCTTTAGGTATTTTTGAGATTTCCAGTGATACAGTATCGGAATATGCTTTTGGTTTATGTATTGTGAATATACACAAATATTGCATTGATTTGAGTAACAGCAACATATTTTCTCTTTAAGATTTTCTTAATGCATTATTTGATAAAGATTGTGCAGAAATAAGAAAAAATTAGCATGACAAAGTGCCTTTAAGCACTTCTCTAAGTGCATCAGAAAATAGTATTTCATCCATAAGCATAAAATCTATCCATACAGATAATGCCTAATGCTATTAAAGTTCTTAAAGAAAATGAGAACATATATCATGTCACCTATTAATAAGAATATCCCAAAGACATACTTTTAAATGCTCAAGTAATTCACACATCTCCCTAAAATTAAAAAGTTTGCCTTATTTTTCTTTAACACTTTTAGTCAATTAAATCTTCACACAGCATTGCATTGCAGCAACATGATGCCAAGTTAGAAATGTTATGAAATGCAATGCTTGTGGTATGTATTAGTGTGGAGCCACTAGAATATTTTGCTGTACCTCAAAAAGCACAGAATCTCATCATGAAACAGGACAATACAGATCTAACTCCAGCTGAAGACAAAGTAGGAGTTGAATCAGGTCCTTTCAGATATACTTTTAAAGCACACAAATACATATAGCTTTTCCTTAACAGGCCAGCAAACAAAACACTTCCAAGAAGACATACAAAATATTAAATAGAACACTGTCATAATTACATTTTCTATAATTAAACTTCTCAAAAGATGTAACACACAACTGCATCCACTGCTGCACACAGACAGGAGTGGCATTTGGGGAGAATAAAAAAGGTACACTTTATGTAACTTACATAATCAGAATCAAACCACCAAATACATTGTAAAAACATCTGCATGACAACATATTTTTGTCTAAAACTTAATTTGATTTTTTTTCTTTACAATCAGGATGAACAGATTCATCAAACTGTGTTCTATCTGCAAGTAATAGCAAGATCTGGAATTAATGACAGAAAGCTTACTAGTTCCACATTATGTTTCTTCAATTGATACATTTTCTTGACACTGTCTCTACTGTGGGGAAAAGCAAAGTATTAAAAACCCCACATTCTACAATTCATGTAAGGCCCATTTTTGTTACAACTGCTGACATGAAAATATTTTTATTTGCAAACCAGCTATGTTCAAATAAAATGACCTATCATGCCTTCTCTGATGCTTTACTTTTCTTCACTAGGGCCAAGTAAGTACAGTGAAAGAAAATTGTATGACCACTACCATCTTAATATTACTCCTGGTTCTTTTCAGATAAGAAATTCTCAGTGTACAAATTTGTGATTGACATCTTCCTCTCAGAAGATGTGACAATATTTCCTCCTCACGATTTGTCCTGATGATGACACAGGTCCCCCTGCTCCCATGGAGCTAACAGTGGGCTCCTGCCCGCCCACGAGTGCCTGGGTATTGCAGTGCCATACGCCTGCCGGTGCCCTACTCACCCACATTACACCACTATACTTTAATACATTTTTCATAACATGTTGTTGATTCATCCAGAAAAATCAGTTCAGCACACAATCAGCAAGCACAAAAAGAGTGAGAATCAGTGAGGGGAAACGCAGGGTTTAAGGAAAAATGACCATATTTGAACAGCACTACTCTGGCTCTCACTAATCTATCGGACCTGCGTCTCCTTGTTCCCATTTTCTCGGTACACCTGTCAGCAGCAGCAGGGGCAGGAATTCGGACCCGGCTCTGCACAGCCCGGGGCGGGAGCACACTGCGCTACATCGGCGGCAACACTCGGGCTGTCACGCAAGCGGAGCCCCCGCGGGAGCCGCTCCCGCGCCCTCAGCCCGCGCTGCCATTGCCGCTGTGCCGGTCCGGCAGCGCCGTGCCCGCGGGAGCGGAGCCTGCTCCAGCCGCGTCCTCCGCCGGGCCGGGCACGGACAGCTCCGCCGGCACCGCCGACGCCTCCCGGCGTTTCCATGCGGCTGCCGACGAATCCGCCGGGAACTTTGTGCCCCGGCGATGCCGGCCGGGAGCCGCAGGCCGGGTCTGGGCACGGCGCCCCTCATGTCCGCGGGGACCCCCCGCCGCCGCGCCCGCCCGTCCCGCCGCGGCCCGCGCTCGGCCCGGCCCGGCCCGCAGTGCCCGCGGCCCCGTTTGTGCCTACTCACCACAGCTTCCTCTTTAAGGGCATCAGACTGCCCCTGTTGGAGGCGGTCACCCCTATGGCCATCTGCAAGACAGTCAGGTATTTCTGATACTTCATTTTGCCGTCGCCCCCCCTGTCCCTGCCTCGTCCCCGCCGCCGCCACCGACAGAGTCTCTCCAGCCGCTGCATGCAATCATCAAATTTTTATTTCCAGGCATCTGCCGTCCCTGCGTCGCGCTTCTTCCCCTCCTCCTCCTCCTCCTCCTGCCGCGCTCCCTCTCTCTCTGCCCCCCCGGCTCACGCTCTCCTCCTCCTCCTGCCGCACTCCCTCTATCTCTGCCCCCAGCTGACGCTCTCCTCCTCCGCCTCCCGCCGCGCTCCCGCTATCCCCGCTCCAGCTGACGCTCTCCTCCGCCTCCCGCCGCGCTCTGCCCTCCCCCGGGCCCGCGCTCCTCTCCTCCTCCCGCTGTCGCACTCCTTTCCTTGCAGCCCCCCGCGCTTTTTCCCCCGACCCACAGCCGCGCCTCCCTCTCCCCCGCCGCGCTCCCACCGCGCCCCGCTCCCCGCCCCTGACCAGGCCCCCCGCTTCGCCTTCTCCTCACCTGGGCTATCTCGGGGCGGCCGCCGCCTCCCCTCGCCCCGGGGGCGAGCAGGCCTTCCCCACCATCCCTGCCCGCCGCCGGGGCGCTCTCGCCCCGCTGCTCTCCCCGATTACCTGGGGTATCCCGCCCCCGCCCATGAGGCGCAGCCGCCGCGCTGCCCTCCCGCCATCAGAGGCGCGCCATGGCCGCAGCGCTGCCCGTGCTTCGCCGGCCTCGCCTCTAATCCCATTAGCGCGTAGAGGAGCCCCATGTTATTTTAATCGCCCTCCCGGTTAATGGTGTCGGTTGTGGGGTCGCAGTCACCGAATAGCGGGGCAAACGCCTCACCGCCTACGGGGCGGCCCCGTGAGGGGAAGGTCACCGGGAGGGTGGGGTGAGGCGAGGCGAGGAAAGGTGCGGGTGAGCTGAGGGTGAGGGCGGCAGCAGCGTGAGGGGAAGGGGGCCGCGCGTCCCGCCAAGTGTCCCTCAGCAAGGGCGGCTGAAGGCAGCTCCTACCGCGGGACCCCGAGCACCTGCACGGGCAGTGGCACCTAAAAACTGCTGAGGCCACAGCGAACAGGAAGGCAGCCCCTTTTTAGTTGTTTTATTTCCATGTGAGGAAAACAACTGAAGTGTGTTTGAGAATCATATGGTGATGAAGCCAAACTAAAAGTGTTAAATGGTTTTAGAGGGGTGCCCACCTTCTGGGTGCTTAAGCACAAATAGCTGAACCTGTATCTGTGTCGTGGCCTCAGGTGTGACACAGTTGTCATGGCTTTAATCTGTTCTGTGCCTTCCTCCTCAAGCTCAGCCCTAACAGCAGCACAACCGTGGAGTCTGAGGAGTGCATTTGGAATAAGTTCTAACTCTTGGCAGTACAATCAGAGACCCTCAGTGCAAACATCCCTGAAGTGAGGGGTAGTACCTAGCTGGACACATTGATCAGTGGTGGTGGGAAACACTTTGGCCTGGGATACCCTGTTTGAGCATATAGATAGATATTTTAAAGGGTGCAGATAAGAACAAATCCATGCTGAAGTAACAAATTTTCATTAAGTTGCAATAATGTGAATAGTATGAATTGTAATCCTTACCCAGAGTTGAGGTCCTAAAGTGGCACTGTCAGCTAGGAAGAACATTGACACTTTATGGCTCAGAGATGAGCATTTCAGTGATTTTTTGTGTGTGTGTGAATGTATAATTTATACCTCAACACTGCAGTAGGCTGCATTCTGCCTAGGCCTATTCACTGCATGGGAAGCAGAGAAGATAAATGCAATACTTAACAAGCACAACAGATTTTCATTAGAAACACAATAGTTGCATTTACTGTAGTTAATGAGTTCAATGGCCTTGCATTTTCAGCCAAGAAATTGGATGTACACAAATGTCTGTATCACAAATGCTTAAAAAAATTCAAATGGCCACTTGACGTCCAGTGTGAACGTGTACAACTCCAGCTCTCAAGATACTGTTAATGGGTACTTGGACTTTGAAGAGCTCAGGCATTACAAGCAATGAGGGATAGCTAACTTGAAATGATTAGGAAGATTAAAAGGGTGGCATTAATTGTTGTACATAAACAATGCTCTTAGTATACTAACTGGGGAGTGTATATCTTATATACACAGCTACATATCTTATATACACAATTTGAAAAGCTGTAGAGACCTTACTTTGCCTTAAAACCAAGAACCCTAAAACAAACCTGTTGCTTTCTCCTTCATTGTATCTAGTCATCATTAGCTAGCTAAAAAATCTCTTGTTGCCCACACATAAGGGAGTAAGCGTGGGCTGGGTTTTGATCTCGACAACATTAACAGAATGATAGTGACATTGTAATTGAAGTTTTCAATTACATTTGTGCACTACTATTTAGAAAATAATATACACCTTAAAATGGTAGGAAGCGCTGACTAAAATAATGATGAGATTGTATTAGTTTAAATATTGAGTGTTGTTATTATTAAATATTTGAATGTAACATCTGCTAGTTATAAAAATTCATCTCATATAGAAATTCTTCCCAAAAAATCTAGTCTTAATCTGATTGTATGGTGAAAATTTTGTAGATCTTTGTAGAATCTAAGGATATAGGATGTGAAGTTTATTTGAAAGCTGATAAACCTGGAAGAAGCAGGTAAGCTATCAGAGGTTTTTACTTTGTAAAGGAACTGCATATTAGAGAAGTTCAAAATTTCGGTTTTTCATTTTCCCATTGGCAGGTTTGGGACATATATTTGTTTTAAGCATGTATCTACAAAAGAGTTAAGAAATGTGACAACAGTACCTTGCATAAAGACTTAGAGTGGGGCTTGGGTATATATTCAAAACTTCTTTAGAAATCTCTGATGTGATTCCTGTTCCTAATTAAATAGGGATTCCTAAATCTATTTAAATTTGCTGAATAATGACAACTATTCCAAATTTAGCTCTATAGTTTTCAACTATTATAGTCTATCCATCTGGTATTAACAAATTAACTTATGTCCATTTTATGCGTCATCTTCTGTACTTTTTGATGTGCATTACAGAGATAAAAACCAGTTATGAACGAAGACATTTTATCCTCTAGTTTTAATTGGCATTATTTCTGGTTTTCTTGCATCTATTCCTTCTTAGTGTGGCTCCATTATATACTGCCTTTCAGAATATCTTGCTTTAAGCACCAATGTTTTGCATGTATGCTAAAAGAGTAAAAAGATCCTGTCTTTCTTGCCTTTTAGATGAACAGGCTATTTTAAACAGGAGTCAATCAGCAGCTTCCAGATTAGGGGAAGCATCGGGACATCCCACAGTTATCTCCCAGGCCTGCATGGACCCGTTTGCTGAGCTAAGACCAACATTTCTGAGGTAGAGATCTGTGCAAGAGAGGCTCTGTGATGGTATTTTCTGTGCTCCACCAAACCTCTTCTGTCTAACAGAATATACTCTCTTTCACTGCAGAAAGATGCAACACCTTTTGAACCTAGTGTGTGTTTTAAAAACAATTTAATTCCTGTTAGGTTAATACAGCTACTTCATAGGGGTTTTTTCAGTACAAACCAAGCAGAACCATATTAATTTCTTAATTTTATTTGCTCAGGTAACTCAGCTGCAGACTTTACCTTACAACAAGTTGTATAATCTATTTCTTACAGTCTGTGATGCCCTGACCTCTTCTGAAGCCTGTCTCCAGAATAACCTTCCAATGCACCTCTTGGCTCAGAGGAGCAGAGTGCTCTTTCACACAGTTGCAGGCTGCAATGTCATGTGTGACTGCTGCACTGAGTGGATGTGCTCTTGGCACAACTCCACTGATGATTGTGTGTTTACACCAGGACAGTGGTGTATCCAGAAAACTGATGGAAGGAACCTGAGAAGGTAGAGTTTAATGCCAGTGTGTGTGCCAGTCTTGGCCCATACCATGGTGATTTTAGGCTTCTGGCAGCAGCAGGAGACTGACTCGCTGCAACTTAGAGGGTGCCACTGAGGGAGCTGAACATCAGGAGCTCCCATCAGCTGTAAGACTGAGGAAGTGTAATTGTGGTGGAAAGCTATCTTCATTCTAAGTTGTGCCTCTCGTTTTTCCCATCTTAATATTGATAGCATAAATATGAGATTCCAGAGAATGCAAAGCAAGATTTTTGCATTATCTACTCCTGCAGACTTTAGATTTGATTTCAGTACACGTGTCACTGGGATTGCAGAACCTTTTCTTGCTTTCCCCTTATCATCAGCACATCACACAACCCTGCAGTGCCAGTTGTCATTAGCTGCCATCCTTTTCAAACCCTCACCTGTGACAGTTTTGACTGTGCTTCCAGGACCAGGGGAAATCTGACTCAAAAGACTCTTTGGAGACACTACAGAAATGCACTTTTAAAATCTTGGCTATGCTTAAATTACTTCAGATAATGTTTTTCGGCAAGAATGTGAGGAAAAGGAAACTGCACTTCTAACTGGCATAGCTATGCTGGTAAAAAAGTAAAAATACTTTTTATTTGCTGATGTAGCTTGTTTTGCTCAACAAACCTGTATAAGCTACTGTTTGGCAAAAATAAAAAAAAATAATTTTACCAGAATAACTGGCATTTTTATTAGTAACATAATGGTTGCATCAGCAAATTCTGAGGGCGGATTAGATCTTAATGGCACATTTAAAGCACTCAATTGCATTGATTTTTAGGTTTGCAAAATTTATTAGAACTAAATCAAATGTTAAACAAACTTGTTGCCGGTTTCTTGGAATATTAAATAACTTCTTTTATTTGAATCTTAGGATAGTCTTAATCTTAGCTGTACTGTGCATATAACAGACACTTCTAATAACATTACATCATCTGTTCCATATAGTTCTCAATACTGTGCTACTGTGTGTGCTGAAGAATTAACATTTTGTTTACTTCCTGGATGAACCTGTTCCTCTCACTGACTTTTACTCCAATGAGTGACAAAAAAATCTCAATACATGTTCTATGCTTCTGTAGTATTTAAAATTATTTGAGAACTTTTTATTACACAGTTCAGTTGGTAAAGTGGCAGACTTGCAGACTGATAGGATACAGTAGTGACATTAAAACATGGCATTCGCTGACTGATCTCCATCTCTAATTTAATCAAAATGTTCCTATTTACTAAGGGAGTTTTTTTTTCTGCAGGAGTTGTTAGTAATGTAAATTTGTATATGTAGTCAATTATAGTAATAATATTAATAAAGATTTCCATTAAAGCTACTGTAACAACTTCCTTGCTGTTTCAGTCTGTTGTCTGTAAACTTGTTACAGCTTCTATTTTCTTTCCCGAAAGAAAAAGTGAGGAATCATATCTGTCAAAAACAAAACAATTCCTTAGAATCTACAAGTTTGTCAAGTGCAATGACTCTCCCTCCTCAAAAGTGTGTGTTTGTATGTTTCCTAACTGCATTTAAAATACATCATTCTCTGACTTTTTCTGATCTACTAGGGCTTCTTTGTACTCACATTAATTTATTGAATATAATGCAAAGGGTTTTTTCTTGCCTCTTAAACTTTTTTCATAAAATACATGTTAAGTGAAGATTATATAAATATATATAGATACTTACAGTACCATCATAAAAAATAAACAGAAATGCTTGAAGGAATTTTCTTACGTCCTTTTACTACGTAATTGACCATGTACACAAAGGGAAGTTTTCACATTTCTTTGAAGTGCCTTCATGATAGGCTGGCTTGACTGGTGGCAGAGAACTGTGGGTCTAAGTGGAAACAGTAACAAACTGACACAGTCATTTAAAACTACCTGGCATTTTCTGAAACTGTTCATCCTGATCATTTATTTGGGATGCCAAAATGAAAAGAGGTGAATAATTTTGCTTTGGAAGGAAAGAATGTTCACTTTGTTTTCTCAGAAGAAGATATTATTTTAAGAGAATTTATTCACAGAATAAATAACTTTACTGTGGATTATCAAGATGAAAGGGTTTTCTGGAATAAGAAATTGAAATATTTACAACAAACTTGTAAGCAAGTATCCCTGCTTCACTACAGTTAGGGCATTTAGAAGTGGTTTTCCATAAAATAGTGTTAGTGCTATTCTATCAAGTCTGATGTGGAATTGCTTTATACTATTACAATCAAATTTTAAGTTACTGCAGAAATTAGAATACTATTAAAGTGAGGAATTCAGTCTAGACCAAAGTGGAGTGTCCAGTGGTTTTAGATATCCCCATTCCTTGCAATCTTGTAATGCTAAGATTTTGCTCTTAAAAAAAAAAAAGAAAAGAAAAGAAAATCACCCGAAGTCAAAATTATCCAAATATCACATTATGCCTGACAAGCATGACCCTCTCACAGGATAAAATAAGCTTAATGTAGAAAAAAATCAGCATATGCATGAATTCCATTAGTGCTCTCTGATATGGCTTATTCATGTAGAAAACTACTGGAGGGAAGAAATCACCAAGCATACAATTTCAATGTGAGATGCAAAGAGAGAGAAGCGTAAGTAACATCACTTCCCAAAAAAGATTCTAAGGAGTAGACTGCCATCTGCAACACAAAGATCTGATTAATTCATCTTGCTAACTGTGTATTGAGGCTCTGTAACTCTGAGGTGAGGTGTGATCAGACCTTGCTATGATTTTGGGATGTGGAGTTGTTAATAGCTTTCATTTTTAGAAGCTATGCCCGATGGGCAAGCCTCCAAGCACACAACAGTAAAAAGAAAATAAAAGATTGTGAAAAGCAGGGGATAATTACTGTTCCCCAGAGGAAGGGTGTAAAATTCTGAAAAACAAAAATTCAGAATATCACAGGCTGAGAAAGAAATGTGGCTGCCTGAACTGCTGTGGTAGTTGTGTTATAAAACCACTGTGAAAAATCTGGAACAAGGACCAATGCGGTCCAACCATTCAATTCATGTGGTTGTACTCAGCTGTCTAGAAAAGCTGCTTGCTTACCTTGCCCCTTTTCAGTTCAATAGTGAGTTTTGTGCATGGCACCTCTACACATCAGGATAAGTAGATCAAAATGACAGAGAGTATTACTAAAATGTAAGGCCAAAATTTATGAACATGCCTAATTTTATAAATTATTTTTATGTTTTAAATAAAAATGTCTAACTATATTTGTTTACAAGACTATAAATATGAAATTTATAAATTCAGAGCCTTATTTAGCATCTCTTTAATATCTTTAATTAAATGCTGATAGGAATGTTTTCACATTCATGAGATGTGAGTGTGAAGGTTAGATGGATGTTTTCTGAATGTATTGAAATTGTTTATAATCTGAGTTGAAGACAGTTTTATATGTCTAGTTGAGTATTTGCACAGTTATCAGAAATCTGAAAACAATTTTTCACTTTCAAGAAGAAAGTTGTTCTCATTAGAGTGTATAAAGCTTAGAGTGTATAAAGCTGTTCTCATTATCATGTGTGTGACTGTTAACATTATACTATTTTAATCAGATTAGCAGTACAATGAAAATTAATGTAATAGGATTTGCTATAATTAGAGGCAAGTATACAGTAATCTACTATGAAAAGAACACAAAAAATGTCAGTGGTGCTCATTACAGGGATACTGTTTATGGTAATTATTCAAATGTTTTAAAAATCATACTAAGTCTGATTTTAATCAGATTTTTTTTCTTTTACACAACTTTAATAAAACAATTCAACCCAAAAATGCTATTTCTGTTCACGCATTACTCTTTTATGTCATGGAAAGAAGAGGAACCAATGACAAACAATTTTTAAAAATTATGGACTACAGCTACTCTTTTCATTGTCCTGTCCAAATAAAATATATCATGAAAACGAAGAGTAAAAATGGTAAAATAGTGATAAATAAGATTTTTACAACATAGATAAAGAAGCTAAGTGCTCAATATTTATCAGTATTAGTATACCCCAAAAGTACCTGTAATTCTAGTGTAGGGAAACCTACATGAAATTTGGCTCAGATTCCAGATCTGTTTCCCAGATGATTATACTGTTATTATATACCTGTCTCTCACAACATTCTCATAGATCATAAAACATAAGATGCACAAATGAAGCCTAACAGGTGGAAATTAGAAAATGAAAAGCTAACTTACAATATAGCTAAATGTAATTGCACAAGCTTTGATGCTGCAGGGATTTTTTTTTTTTTTTGTGAGTATCTGGGACTCCACGTGGTGGAAGCATCAGCCTGAACCCAGCAGGGTGAAGGGCTGGTTCCTAGGATGTCACTTTTGCTGTCACCAGAAATTAGCTGATGCCATCCCCAGTGCCATGGCACCCTCTCCTACTGGAGATTCAAAATGCAGTTCTGGCTCACAGTGTGCATCTCCAAAGCTTTCAGAAGTCCTGTATGAATATCTTCAAGAAAAAAACCTATTCATGTGGCTAAGAATCTGCAAGATCTGGTCTTTTAATCACTGACTTTTTAATTTTGGGAAGACAGCATAGGTAGCACTTATTCCAGTGAGACAGAGCTCTCCCATTAAGGATGTGCATGTGAAGGGGGGGTTATATATTAAAAAAAGAAAGACATGAGAGAAATAAAAATCAGCTTAAAGGAACTCTTGAGCCAAAGTTTTGAAAATGTTTCAATTTATGAAAGCTTAGCTTCAGACAGTATATGTCTGGGTATCCCAATTCAACTTTGTTTTATTAAAAATATTTTATATTAATTTGGACCAATATTTTCAAAGTGACAAAAATTTAAGATATATCATTCTTTCAAGTGAAGAATATAAAACAAGACTATCTAATATGATAGAAAGAAAAACCAGATCTGTTAATACTAGATACACATAATTTTGAATATCAAGCATTTTTTACTGTGTTGAGTACATAAGGGATTTACATTCATCTATCTTTTACTAACCAGTGTCAAGGCTTTTCTAGATTCTAGTCAGTTATTTATAAACAATAAAAATTAATGTGCAGATCAACGATCTTGCTACAAACCAGATTTTTGTATCAAATAAGCAAATCCCTGTCCTCTGCTTTAGAGAAGACACAATCAATTCTAGCTTCTTTTATACACTGCAGTTATTGCTACTTTTGGCATAGATGATCTGGCTCCAAATTTGCTGTCAGTAGACCAATTTTTTTTCTTCATTTTCCCAGTATAAAAATAAAACTGCCTTTATGGCATTCCTGATGTTACACTATCAAATTGCACAAGGCCTTCCATCCCGGGGAAAGCATGAATAGCAAAAGAGAAAAGGGGGGTAATTAAGCAATTTGCCATTCCCCCTTAGAAGAGAGCACAAAGTTTTGGATTTGAGTTATGGCGTGTGGTGTGAGTCAGTCATTTGGTTTTAAGCCGAATAATTTAAGAAGAATAGAAGAATTTTAAGCAGAATAAATTAAGAAGAATTACACAAATAATGCACTGGTAAAGTTTTGTCTGGTAATGTAAATAGACTTAGCTTTTGCTGTTATAGAAGTTTATGTAACATTTTTCTGGTTTATGTAATATTTCCCTTGCTTTTTTTTAGATATTAAGAAACCAGAAGCCTGTACAACACTGTTGGACTACATTTTATTTGTCCAATTTAAAATTGATCATTGCATTCGTATTCTCTGATGCTGCAATATCTCTACTTCCTATTATGTTTCAAAAACAAATTAACAGAAGATATGAAACAAAGATATATTTCAATATACTCTCTGTCCTTTCCCTTTGTTTGCCTCTAATTATTCAACATGTTTGATTGGAGCTTTGAAAGAAAAAGAAGACCATGTTGGGGTCAGGTGTACTCAGCTGGCATAAAATAACAAGGCCACCTGGAAGTGATCATTTCTACCATGTGAGGGTCTGGTAGCATCATCCAATCCGTGCATTTTGGTGAGTGTTGGGAGCAGGATCTCTAACAAGTGATTTCCTGAAGGTGACCTGGATCCTGTCTGTCCTGAGATGTGTCCAGCTGTGATCTGCACTGCTGCAATGGCAGCATGCACCATATTAACAGGTACAGGATAATTATTTTTCTCACTACTTTTTTTTTCTCATTACACACTAGCAGGTTTGAGAGCTCACTTGCTCTCCTGCCAACTAATCAATCTGCCCACCATCTGCATGTGAAGAGCACCCAAGCAGTCAGGAAACTGACTGGTTTCCTAAAAACACTCTGGTGTGTTGGTTTGGTTTTTTTGGTTTGTTTTGTTTTAGTTAAAGGACCCCAGGTGGGTTTTTTGAAAATTTTTTAATAACGTACAAATGATAAATTTTGAAGATTAACTATAAGAGCCATGAACAGAGATCTCTCCTGGCACCCTGAACATCTCAGCAAATCTGTTCATTTTACTGCAGTAGTGCCACCTCTTCCTCGGAACCATCTGCAACACTACTGAGATTTGAAAGCCAGAACACAGAAAAAATAAACATTGCTTAATGGATAATGATCAAGGACATTCTCAAACTCACTGCACTTATCTTCCAGACAAGTGCCCAAGCAGCTAAAGCACCTCTTCATTGGTCTCACTCCCATGTGAAAGGTACAAAACACTACAGAACCAGAGAAGTTCTCTAAAGAAAACCAGCTGATTTCTCACACAAATCTAATGGGATATTCCTCCTCAAAATCTTTGCTGGACCTCAATGATGAACAAATAGAATGAATTAAGCAGTGACCACATAACAGAACAAATAAACAGCAGTAAATATTCAAATGCAATTAACAAAATCAAGCTTCTGATGGGCTCATGTAACCAAAAGTGATGATGTTCCACTTATTGGGAGTGACCTCACAGGTGGCTGGAGATAGCATTTTCAGTGCTGCCAGTTTGAATGTGTACCAGAGTACACTGACACTAAAAGAAAACACAGATCTCTGTAGAAGACAGAAGACATAGTGTTTGTAAGAACAAAGCAAAAATACCAACACTTGCAAGTAGTCACTGCAAAACACATTCAGTCTGGTGATCTGTGCTCATCACTGCGACAGCAGCAATAAATCACAGGCTCTGCAACTGTTCAGAGGGAAGGTTTCCTGTGAACCTGAAGCCAAAGATTAAGGTGGATCACATGATATTGGATTCACTCCATTCAATAGATAAGTTTCTGGTTATCTTATGCAAAAAACATACATACCATCTGTCTTGAGCATTTATGAAATGTTAGTACTGTGATATCTACACTGTGAGCAAAACAGAAATAGACTCTGCTCTTGCCTTCCTGTATTTTCATATGATCACATCTCTCAGTAAGATGCTTTGTTCTTAAATGATCTCTTCTACTGCAACTTCTGAAAGTATAGCTGTCAGCATTGAATTGCACCTTTTACCTGGTCACCTGATCAAAGGTATTTATCTATGTAATTCCTACCGACTTCTGTAAATTTTGACAAAATAATGCTATTCCACCAAAATAAAACATTAAACTCTCTTATACAACTCAAATCTGAAAAATTTCTAATGGCTGGAAAACACACTAAGAAAAATCATTCTGCATAGCAATGGAATAGAGTTGTCCAGTAGCAAAGAAGAAACGTTCTACATAAGTATCCTGATGCTGTTCTGGTTGCAAGGAATTTTATTCTTTTGATGGATTTAAGATTAGGGTAGCACCAATGTCATTTCTCAGCTACTTGTCATCCTACTTGATGCAGACATCTGACATCTCATAACAAATCTGATGCTGTTGAAGCTCAGCTTCTCTCTGGTGAACTGTACTACAAATACAACCAAATTCAAGGTCATAGCTAAGACTCTAGGTGACTCTGATAAGATAAAATTAAATATAATGCACAGAATTTCATTTGCATTTCTGTCATCTCTTATATGAGCATCTCTGAAGGAGTATAATGGTGAACAGCTCCAACCTCAAGAGTGATGAATTTCTGGGGGAGCTGGCTACAAATGTTATCTGAATCTCCATATTCTTTTCTTCTTGAGGAGACATTCTGGTTCTTCACATGTTTTGATTTAATAGAAAGAGACTAGTAATGAAATAACCCATATAAAAGCACTATAGATTTCATCTTAACTTCTTCTGCGGGCCCAATATTGAGACATCTTGACACATGGCATTTGTTGCTAGCTTGTGATGTGCTTTCTTTTTTGATGTTTCCCTCTCCAATATCATAAGCTAATTTTTTCTTTGCAGTCTGTTGCAAGTGTTTTACAAAGAACAAATTCATCTTGTATCACCTACACAAAGTGACAATGCTCTCTTCCATTTTTTGCAGCAGCAGCAATGCTGAAGTTACTCATAAATTGTGCTGTGCATTTGACATACAGCCAACAACTGGAAGAAGCAAACTCACCCCTCCCCAGGTGTTAGTCTCCATTCTATAACTTCACTGAATTTACCAGACACTGCTAGTTACTGTAGTACATAGAATTATTCTTACTTTTGTCAACCCAGAGAAAAGAGAAGCAGCCTCCCCTGATTTGCACTTGCCAGTTTTATGTAATCTTCTGAGTAATTAATGGAACCATAAAATTGAGCTTTGTTTGTATGAACAAGGTTACATGTGGTTTATAAAGATTGTTCCTTTTTTTGCATTTGTTTATAGAAGGAATACATATCCTCTCACCTATGGTTTAGTAATAACTTTGTAAGGTTTTAAGGAAATTCACATGAAGAATAGGAGAATGATACTAAAGGGATGAACAAATCCAGGAAATCAGACAACTTTGAAATTGAACTTAAATGATCCTCTTGTGCCTGCCTGCTGCATATTGTCTTTATTTTGCTGTGTTTCTACTAATAACAATGGCATATTTGCTTGTGAAAAGTAGAGGAAACCAGTGGGCCAAAGCCATATGTAAAATACGTTTTAAACTTCTGTAGAGTGGGCTAAATGTGTAATCTAATGTTTCTTTATCAGGCAGCCATCATATGTCTGTATGCTGCCTGTAGCAACAGATAGCACAATAATATAATATTCTGAATTCTGCAACTGAGAAACACATCAAGCAAAAAACCTGTGCCTGTTTCCAAAAGTATTATCTGTACTTCTTCTTAGCTCAATTGGCAGGGGTTATTAGCAGGAACTGTTTACCATTTCTTTGGGGGAGGGTTTGAGGAAGGGAGGGAAAAAAATCTAGCTATGTTTAAATATCCTATGGGCTTTCTTATGTCCTCCATGGGTTGATTAAAATGATGTGTTCTCACTTGTCCCTTATCCTTTATCCCCTACAGAAGGAGCAAGTAGCAATAATTTGCAGCAAGATTTTTATGTAAGTGTCCCCCTTAAATGGGTTTTGTACAGAAGGGAAACATATGGTTCTGAAAGAGCATTAATACCCAGGTACAGCTGGTCTTCGAAGATTTTAAGTGATCTAGATAAAAAGAACGATCAAATACCTCCCAAGGGAGACTGTAGCTGTTCTGACACAGTTCTTTGTAACAAGTGTAACACTTATAGGGAGATGTCTACGGAGACCCAAGAATAGCTTGAGGTTTGTATTGGCAAAAGAAAAATAGAAATATAAGCCAATATGACAAAAATAAACCCCACAACATGGCCAGCAGTGGAGAACTTAATCACAGTCCTCCAGGCTGGCAATGAAGAAAAGCAAAGTGATTAATTCATCTATTGTTATTAGTTAATGCAAGAACCAAGCATTTCTCCATGACAGGAATGTCTCTGTGCCAGGTTTTTATTATCCTGCGGCACTGGCACTCCTATTACTCAGGGAGTTTACATTGATTTAACACAGAGTTTTGTTTGCTGGATTTAAAGTCAGCTATCACAAAAAGATTAGAGTCAGACCTTAGTGAGTATGAACTGGTTTCCTATTCAAAAGACTCATTTGTTTTAGAGAAAAATTGCTTTTAAAGAAGGGAAGATCTAAGGCAACAGATTTATTTGAGGAGCTGATCCCAAATAATGATGTTCGATCTGTGTTTTTATTGTACAGAAGTATCACAGAGCTCCAACCATACTTAATCAGGCTTCATTACTGCAAACTCCAGAGGCTCAAATGGAAGTGCAAGAGCTGAGACTGGGGAGTCATTAACTGCTCTTGTGCAGGGTAAAATTTCCCAGGGTGTACGTTCCCAGGAGAGACCAGATTGCCAAAGGGATAGAGAATAAACTTGATATAGAGGATGTGAAATTCAGAACAGAAAGTTCACAACAGAAGGTTGAGGGAACCTGGAAAATTTATGAAACTCCTATAGTTTCACGACTGCAAGAGGTAAATTAAAGGAGCAGTAGGAAGTCAAGAGGAAAGATGGAAGAGAATTATGTAATCTCTGAGAAGAGGAGCCTTGTCTCACCGAGATTGGTAGCAAATCCAAAGCTTACTGTCAAATACAAACAAGAAAGCTAAACTACAGGATCAGAAGCTGTGGGCCAATTCTGCAGAATGAAGTTATATTTTGCAGGACTGCTCAAGGTAAAAATCTATTACAGAAATAGACCACTGTCACATCTATATTTACAGCAGCCACGAAAATGAAGTTGCTAATATAAAATGAACACAAATCCATCATTTTTCTTGAATTGTGCAGCAAGAATGTTTGCAGATAAGATGCAAACCTAGCCCTGGGGCTGCCACTGGATAACATGCCCCTAACTAGAAGGATTAGAACTACCATGACATAAGAAATCCTAAGCTAATTTGGAAGTAGAACAGCTGAAGAAAGGCTGTTAACAGAAGCTGGAATTAGAATGCAAGGTTAAATTGCTTCAGATTATTTCTATCTGTGCTGATACTAGTGCCAGATGTGAAAGTCTGGGCGAGAAAACCACCTTTGAAACAACCAAATCTTTCATAAGTCAGGAAGTTTAGGAGGCAAGATCAGAGATATTGTACCTATGAGTGTAATAAGAAAAAGTTCCTTTTAACCTTCACATGTAAGATTGGAGCAATAAAAAAATGGAAAAGAAAATTATATGGAGGAAGGTTCATCTTTTTTTTTTTAATGGGGAGACAAAATATATTAAGGATAAGTAAAAATTGTAAGTTATGGTAATTATTTTAAAATAACTAAAATTTGCTTCACAGATTTTTTAAAATAAATGTCCAGGAACTGAATACCTTGACTAAATTTCTCAAACCAAAAGTAGATGGGGTCTTAAGTAGGTCCAAGCTGCAGTCTTGTTCTACAGTATCTGCATGTGTATTTTATAATGTTACAGGTTATTAAGCATGTTGATGTATAAAAATATGCAGAAATGTTGGCTGCTCAAAGATCATGCAGCACAAAGAGATACTAGCTACATAACAGATTAGTAACAGCTGGATGATTTGGAACCAGAAGGCCTAACATGCCAGTCCAGGGAAAATTTCACTCCATTTACGAAACAAGACTGCTTTACCTGGGGCAATGAAACAATGCCTCTGGATTGGGTTCTGCAGAACCCGGGGCTCCCTTGTGAAACTGCACAATAACTTGGGCATGACAAAGATGTCATAGGATCAGGGAGCCCAGCAGAGAAATTCAGCTGCCTGGAAAGATTCTGACTTGAGAAATTCTGATTGCTTGAAGAGTTGAAGCAAATAAAGGAATTAAGCTTGAGGTTACAAAATTAAAAATGGAAGTCTATACTTCTGTGCTGTAGTGTGTCTCAATGAATATTTTGATTTCTTTAAGTAATAGAGCTGTATTCTGTCATCTTTTATCTTTACAAAGACTTCATTGTGTGAAGTGCTTAAGATTTTCCACTTTTAGATTCTCTTTTTGCAGAGGGGTGGGGTTTTTTTCAGTGGAAAGACTTTTCAGCTTTAATGTCATATTTCAAAATAATTTTTTTTTGCTGTGTTTTGCTCTTTCCCTTTGACAGCCATCTTGCTGAGTAATGCCCAGGGTCATACTTTTGAAAAGCAAATTCTTCCTTTGCAGCATTGCTGCAGGACCAATGGCAGAGTGTATATCCAGAGAACCAGGTGCTCATCCTTCTGTAAGATATAGGTTGATGCCTTATATCAACTTGATATCTGGCAGAAGAGTGCCAGATGCAGATCACTGAAGAAATACAAAAGGGAATATCAGCAGCTTTAGAAATGGTTTTAGGAATATATAGACATTCATTCACATGTATATATAATTTTGAAATATTAAGCAAGAAATGCATTAAATGTAAATTAATTTGTTGCACCAGAAAAGCACTAGTCCAGGTCCACTTGCTTGGATAAAACTCCAGACTGAGCCAAAATCTTCACTACAGAGTACAGACAGCTTCAACTGAAGTCAAGAGAGTTGACCCAAAGTATCGAAGATAAAAGTAGTCTGGACAAAAAATCCTGAAATAATGCCTAGATAGCAGTTATTTTCCTAACAGAATTTATTACCAAAACAAAAGTTGAAAAAAACCTCCAGCCTTCTCACATCTGTTGGCAGATCATCAGTATATTTAGTAAAATACAATCATTTTCTCCCGTAACAGATTTCCACCCTTAATAAATCTTAGTGCAAAAAGTCACTGGCATTCAGCTCATCCTTAGTGTCAAAATTGGCCCAATGTCTCTAATGGGACATTAAGCATTAAGATGGCATTGCAGAGGATTCAGGTCCTTCATTGCTAAATCTTGCTTCAACAAAACAGAAATTCTATTACTTGCAGAGAAAGTATAAGTGGACCTTAAATCACACGATAATTCAATAATTCAATCCTTGTCTCTCAATTATCTCTTCAGTCCTGGAAGAGTAGGGGGTTTTGCCACTTAAGGTGACCAACAAACAAATCCTGACTGTGATGGTTACTTTTGGGGTTATTAGAAGGGGACAAGCTTTTTAGCAAGGCCTGTTGTGATAGAACAAGGGGCAATGGTTTTAAACTGAAGGAGGGTCAATTTAGATTACAGAGAAGAAAGGAATTTTTTAAGTGAGGGTGGTGAAACACTGGCACAGGTTGCCAAGTGAGCTGGTAGGTGCCCAATCCCTGGAAACAGTCAAGGTCAGGCAGGATGGGGCTCTGAGCCACCTGGTCTGCTGTGAGGTTTGGATCAGATGACCTTTAAAAGGTCCCTTCCAACCCTAACTATTCTATAACTCTGTTTTTACAGTCATATGGCAGATCTTTACAAGAACCTTAAAATTATTCCCATTTATAATTTGATTTCCACTCCCCTGTTCCAGCATTTTTGTTCAACTGGTTTTATAGTTGGCCAAGATAAAATATGACTAGTTGCTATATGACATGTTACCTCTGCAGTAGATGAACATATTTTGATTTCTACAGCACTGAGTCAGCATTCTGATGAGTTAGCATTTATATTCCCGACAGCTGTTTATTCCTCTCAATGTAATTTCAGAGATAAATGTCCAGAAGGGCTTTGCTGCCCCAGATCTATCAGAAAACATATTTAAGATATTCTGTGGTATTTAAATCATAAAAAAACTTATTCAGTAATGCTAGGACAAAAAGTGTTTAATTTTTAACATTAAAACACTAATTTAAACCTTTCTATATTATTTTGAAATATAATCTGGTGAAAAGTCAAATTATTTTCTATGCAAAATCACATTATTGGCTTCTAGGGACATTAAGAAATATACAGAAACTTCCAATCAGTGTTTTTACTTTACTCCTTTAATTTAGAGTTGAGAAAGTAGCCTTGAGAATAAGAGAAGAGATAAGACTCAGTGCACACAGAGAACCCAATGGCTCAGCTCAGAACGGCTGATTGATTGTCTTACTGAAGCCATGGGAGCAGTTGGCACAGTGGAACATAAATCTTGACAGAAAGCAGAACCAGTGGACAAGGATTCACTGAATTCTGAAATTCTTCAGGTAATGCTGCAGGGTTATGTTGGCAAATGAGATGTAGGCTGTGGTCATTCATATGCTGTCATTTTAATCTGCATTTTTGGTTTTAGTTGTCCCATAAAACGGTGCAGATGTTGCAGAGCAGCACAGATTTTATTTTCCTGCATCAGCCCTGTAAAATTTGTGGGGTGTTTTAGCACAGCTGCCTTAGCTTTAGACTCTAGAGAGAATAAACTCTTTCTAGAAGATGTTTTTTCTAAACACTCTTCTGATAAATGTGCATTTACAATATGGTAGGGAAATTAAATTTACTGTTAGCAGGATTAGAGAAGTGTCTGTTACTCATTCAAAAATAAAATCCAGTTCTGAATCCCATTAAATTTATGGTTTTGATCATATAGGGTGGCAATTACAGATTACTTATGGTTTTGTTACGATAATAACAGAACTAAATTGTTCTGTTCTTTTAGACTTGATTTTGCCTTGTCACCAAACAAAGAGAAAAAACTATTTCTTGTTTGGTTCATCTCCTCCATTACCTACCCTTTGCCTTACCCTAATCTCTGGTCTGAATCAAACAGTGCCTTTTTCAGGCTCAGATAAAAAGATCTCTTTGCTTATTAAACTAATAATATATTTTGCCTCGTATTTTTAATTTTGTTCTTACTGATTTTTTTTCCTTCCTTTCTGGGATAGAGTATAAAGAAAACTGAACAGTATTAGAGAGGAGTTTTCCTATAGATTCTTTCTGCATCATAGTACTTTGGCTGCTCTGGACCACCAACCACCAATTCTTACTAAACTTTCTGTATTACTGGAAAGTACTTTTCTTTTTTCCCTCCCATGGTACCTATAAATTTAGAAATAAAGATAATAGGCCAAATTAACTTGCAGACAATTCCATTCATCTCATTTATAACTATGTCCATAAATGAACTTGCAAACCAATTAATAAAACCATCATGATTACTACTCCAGTAAAGTAAGATTTTAAAATACAAACAGTACTTTTGATGCTAAACTTCTTAATAAAAACCCCAAACTTGAATGTTATTACCCTAGAACTTTTTCCCAAGTGTTTACTTATGTCAGTAAATGAGGTTAAAGAGGATGTGAAAATCTTCTACAATGTACACCAGTGAAACCAAGTTATGATGCAAACTTTATTGTGGAAAGAAACCATCTTGAATCTAAGCATTTAAGAACATTTCTTTGGCTGTGACATATACACCATAAAAATGTATAAGTAGAAGATAATAATCTTTTTGATCTATTAATGAAGATTTATTTGGGCCATTTCTGTACAAGTGTTGCATTGCCAATATAGACTAATGTATAGCTCTCTCAAAAATCATTGAATGCATCATGAAATTGAGCGCTGGTTACAAATTATTATTGTTCCTTCTAAAATCAGTTCATTATTCTGTATCTGTATTTATCAGTTTTCTGCTGGCATTATGAAACATCCTGAAGATTGCAGTGCCTGTACTGCAGTTTTGTGGATGTTTGTTCAACATTCCACTTAGGTTTAAAAACATGGTGAAGAATGGCCATTAGGGTCAATATACTTGTATAAAAGTGTTCTCATTTTAATGCTTTGCTTTATTCCCAGATCAGTCTTAAAAGACATGGAAAAAGAAAAGTAATTTGATTAATTGAAATTCTGCTTTAAGTGATTGTGTATATAGCTCTGTGCCTCTTAAGAAATCATTAGCTTGCACAGCAAACAGCTCCATAGACTCTCACTGCAGGAACTCTAAAAACTTTGTGCTGACCTTTGCAAGGCTATTCATGCTTTATACAACACAGATTTTCCCAAACACTGTACTAAATACATATATTGGAAATGATACCAAAAGCAACAATGACTTTTTTAGTCCCCCTCAGAAACAGAGTATCTGTTTCTTGGTGCTACTGTTACTTCAAGATTTCAATGCCTGGAGTTCCCAGGTGACACTGATAGAGATTTATTCTGGACTAGAAGTGTTTACAATCTAAGTATGTTTTTATGGAAGTATTGCTATGACAAAAAGGTCAAAATTATGTTATTACATATAGTTTAATGCATTTTTTCCTCAGTATGCAAGCAGAGCATATGCCAACAGCACTCATAGGAGAAATATTTTTATGGCAATTTTATGATGCAGTGCTGTTGGGGCTGGGCAGTAGCAAAGAATGTGTTATTAATATTACAGAGGGAATCTTCCTAAGCATAGCCAAGTCTTAAGACAGAAGGCTTCTGTAGAAAATCTTACTAAGATGCAGTCACTGTGTTATGATTTCTTACTCAAAGACTGGTTTAAATAGAAATTAGATTACAGCAAGAATATGTACATCCCCCAAGTGATGGATGAGCACAGTGACAGTGGGAATGCACACTGCCAGCTCCAGCTCATCCCTCACACAGCCCTCCTCAAACCCAACACTTCCATGTCTTAGCCTGCATCAAAACTATTAGGAAACCATTAGAACAGGGAGGAGTCATCTCAAAACAAGACTGTTGTGTGGCTGGAAATGCAGCTGTCTGTGTCTGGTCTGCTCTACCAATGCCAACTGTACCTGGGATGCACAAGAAATTGAAAAGGGCTCTTCTGGACACTGAAGAGATGGCCCAAAATGCATATAGAAGCCCCATCACAGTTCCCAGTGTGGGATTTAGCTGGAATACCACTGTACTCTGATGTTTTCTGATGCAAAGAACAATCTTTTGGGCATTCCTTGCCAAGAATAACCAAAAATAAGTTAGAGACTGCAGTAATTAAATGTAAAAGACAAAAATTAGGGAAATTCAAAGATCAGAAAAAATGTTTTTAAAGCCAAAAGCTTGCTTTTAGGTTTTGTTGAAAGCAAAATTGAGGGAGAATAGACAAGGGAGGTCTGGATATTTTGAGACATGGGATATTGTGTGAGGAAGCATACATAATGCATTGCTATGGTAATGGTTGCCAGAGTTGGTATCTTTTGTGGAAAAAAAATAAATTCTGTAAAAGTATAGTTACATAAGCAACTGCTACTTCAGTCACAAGAGCCATTTAGTTATCAATAATATCACAGAACTTCTCATATTTTACATATTTTGTGTAGCAAGGGGAGCAGTTTACTGAAGTGGCAATTTATATAGAGGAAATGTAGATTTCCCTGAGGCAAGCAGGTTATTAAGGAGAGAGTCTGGTCTTTACTCCAACATACTGTACTTACAGTACCATTACCTACAAGGTCTTATAGCTGCTCATGTGTCAACAGTTGCAAGAAATTAAAATGAGACTGAAGAGTATTTAAAATGGTAATTCTAAAGTGGAAATACCCATAATACTTGGGAAAGACACTTGTTCTCAGCTCTTTATTTCCTTTTCTCTTCTCTTCCTTCACTTCTCTTTTACACTTCTTTCTCCTGCTGTCTGTAGCCATGGCTAATCTGTTCCAGGTTCCAAACTGAGATAAGCAGCTTCTTGTCAAATAAGGCAATGCTGCTGGATGAATTGACCTTGACATGACTGCTGTGATGCCAAAAGCCACAAGCCAATGCTGACAATTGTTACATACTGTCACCTGATTTGTATTGTTGATGCATGTCATAAAAATACCAGGTGGTAAAGACAAAAAGGAGTGCAGTCCTTTGGTTCATCAAAATCTAACCTCTTGAACCTCAATGAACAATTGTGTCAGGCACAATCTGAATAAGACCTTTCCATATGTATGTTACCTGTGGTATTACCTCACACTTTGCAAAACACATTTGCTCTGAAAATACATGCAAAATTAGGGATGGCACCCTCAAAGCAGGAATATTGGCAGTGACTTGGGCATGCCAAGTAGCAGGTGTTTGCAGGAAACCAGTCAAGGTTTTGTCTCAGTGTTTGCTGGCAAGAAATGGCTGTTTTTCCTGATCCTTGATTGCACTGGCTCGGTGCATCCTCTCTTGCAGAATACCATCCACGAGGAGGTGCATAATCCATGAGAATTTTCTCTTCTAGATTCTTCCCACATAAATTTCATTAGGAGAGCAGGATTTTTTTTCTATTTCCAATGTGCCTCCAAATCATTGAGATGTGGAGAAAGGCATGACCATTCATTAAGGAGCTCTGTACACCAAGAGCATACTAAAACCTCTTTGATGACTAACTACTTTAAGTAATCACTGGAAGCAGGAAATATGAGGTGCAAGCACCAGAGCAGCACACAGTATTCCAGATGTGAGCAAATTGTGGCTTTATCAACTGGCATAATTTTATTTCCTGTTTTGTTCTTTTCCCTGTCCTAACAAACATTTGTATTTTTGGACTGGTGCCATGCACTGAGTTGATGTTTTTATGAAAATGTCTGTCACAATCTGAAACTTTCACTTTGAGTGGTAACAGGCAACTCAGAGTTCATCACGTTATTCATAAAGCCAAGAACACTAGCCCACATATATAATTTCACATTTATCTACACTAAATTTCCTCTGCCATTTTATTAACCAGTCAACCTTAAGGCCCATTTACAGTTCTGTGCACAGCTCTCACACTACCTGCATTGAGTAAATGTATATCCCCAGCAAATTTTTCCACTTCACTGCTAAGATCTTCCAATCAATTTTTGAGTTTGTTAGGAAAAATCAATTCCCTGCAGAATTCTGCTGGTGACTTCTCTCTGTATTGTCCCAGTGCTCAGGTGGTTGAAGCCTTGGTGCTGGGGAATGTGGCATTCAGTCTGGGTCTGCAAAGGTGCTGGGGAGCTGCATGGTCCCTTGTCTGGGATTTCCTGTGTAAGAATTATCTGCAGTTCTGTGCTGTGCTCTGTCCCTTGCACTGGGATCTGCACTCCAGCAAGAGCTCACCAACCTGATGTGTGCCTTCCTCTGTGCCTGGCACACTTGGCAGCAAGTGAGGGGATTATTTGGCATTTGCAGCAGTGGAGAACTGTGTGAGTTCCATCAAGATTCTACATTAACTGAGGTCTTCTCAAAAGGGATTTTTTTCTATATGCAGTCCAGACTTAGGTTCCTTGTAATGTGATTTTACCCCCATGTTACATATCCCTTTTCATGTGATCAGACACATAAGAAAGAATGAACTTCAGAAATCTGACTTCACACAGAAAGTAGGATACTAATAGCCTTTGCTAAAGGAATGTTTTGGGGCATAGAAAAAGTGTTTTAGAGCACAAATAACAATATATAGTCTTGTGACCCCGTACTCAGGACCCAATACAGCAGTTCAGTAGGGAAACTGTAGATGAGTAGAAAGTCTGTGGTAATATGAATTGTTTTCATAAACATGCAAAAAAAAGGAATTGTATATTAATCTGTTGGAGGTGAATGAATGTAGCCAGAAAAATAAAACCTAGATGTTTGGATACCTCTGGCTTTTTCACTTGTTTGGACTTCACAGGCTTGATTTACCACTACAGTGCACTTCACTTTGCTGTTTGCATATGGAACGTGGGTATGAAGGTCTCCAAATAGCAAGGAATTAAAAATTCTTGAAGTGTGACAATCATCACATCTCTGAATTTGGGCTCATGCTCTTCACTGGTTTGTGTTTGGGTGATATTTATTCCTTTCAGGGAAGATAGTCTCTGAATTTTGTTTGCCACATTCAATGAAGGAAAGGAAGTATTTGACACTATGCCCTTGAAACATCAAAGTTACATTTGTATGGGTTGATAAGGAACATAGGCTCTTTATTGATGCTAGCAAATCAAACCAAGAAATGCTTCTAAAAGTCCTGTGTGTATCCTCTGCATCTGTCTCTGTGTGTGTGTGTGTGTATTGTGCCTAGGAAAACTGGGCAAACAAGTCATTATGCTATTGTTGCAATTCTAAATAACCATTCACAGTTATAATTTCAAATAGGCAGCCAAGGAATTGTCCTGTGGTGCAGTACCATCTAGTGGCCCCATTGAACAGGGCTTTATTGGAGACAGGTACTGGTACTCAGCATTAACTACCAAATGCTGCATTTGTTGATGCTTTTTGTTATTGTTATTGTTATTAAGTTTCTGAAGGAACACAAAACACATGCAAAAAATGACACTCTACTACCTAAATTAGTAATGATGTTTGGAGGTGTCAGATGCTAATATACGGCTGTCCAAAAAATTATAAAAATCTGTTGCTGTGGCTTAACTCTGCACTTCTTTCTGAATAAATGCTCTTTACATGCTTTGTACACAGTATTTTTTGTTATTTAAAGCAAGGCAAAGACTGTCACTTTTACAATAGAACTTATAATTAGCAATGAAGTTTTGACACACATAAGCTTTGCTCCCCTATGCAAAATGTTAATTTCCAAATGACAGATTCCAGAATATTCTGAGTTGAAAGGGACCCACAAGGATCATCAAGTCCAACTCTCAAGTGACTTAAGGCAATCACATACAGGGACTGAACCCACAGCCTTGGCTGGGTTAACAGCATCTTATTGTAACCAACTGAGCTATTGTGAGCTGTAGTCCATTCTCAGCTAGGTTCCTTATCAAATTAGGCAAAGCATGACTCCAAACACACAACTGCAAATGCTGGAACTGAATACTAACTACATTAATTGAAGCATTTTAGGAGTTTCCAAGGTTTTCTTTCTCCTATTTTTATGTTAAATATCTGAAGAAGGGACTTAAATCCCAGTATCACAGCATGTATGTTACATGCTGTTCTTACATAGATCTTCCTCAGTTTCTATTCATCTGAAAGTAAATAAATAAAAATAACAGAAACCATGATACTAACTTAGGCTGTGTGCCACACTCCAAGAAAATGTATGAGTAAAATACTCTTCTACACATGTACTTAGCCCTTAACACTGAAAACTAGCAGTGTCATCAATGCATTACCTCACTACTGAATACCTGTAGTAGAGACCAGGGATGAGTCCCAGCACTCAACAGCATCCAAAAATCAACACCCAAAAATGTTCTTTATACAAAGCCGAATCGTACTTTACAAATACCAGGTAAAATCAAATGCAATTAAAGCTTCAGTGGTACTTCACCTATACAGAAATTAATTCATGGGAAATGTGATTATTAAAGACACCATGACAGTGATAATTTTAACCTGTATTTGTGGAACGACTGGTTCAGTTGCTCCTCAGCAGAAAGGCCTCCTTCTTGGTCACTCATCTGACAGGTTTCATGAAGCTCCATCTCTGCTACAGCTCTCAGTTTTGTTTGCTCTGATAACGCTGGGAAACGCATACGGTCTGGATAACAAAGAAATTTCTCTAATAGCTGATGCATAATTCAAAATAACATCTACAGTTTGATGTAATTCTGTCAGTGATGCTACATTTGGATAAGTGGCTGGTTTAGGTAAACAGAACCTGGTGGTGGCTGGTTTAGGTAAACAGGTAAACAAAACATCTTTTGACCTTATATTCATAAAGTTGTTTCCCTATTCATATTTCCAATAGACATGAGATATACAGGTCAGACAATTTATAGAAATTTGGAAATAGTGAAAAGTCTTACTCCATATAAAATTCTGTCTGGCCAATGAGGAACTGACTTTCTATTGTATCATATGGTCAAGTAGTAACCAACTATTTCTCACTATGAAATCACTAGGGGCTTTGTTTTATATTATAGGGAGAATAGTAAGTAAACCAATCAAGTCACTAATCTTGAGACATCAGTGGTGCTGTAACACCCCTTAAGTTACTGTGAGGGTAATTCTTTGAAATAATGAGGTGAAAGACTTCAAAGTGGTGTTAAAACAATTATGTGCAAACAACAGTACATCCTTCAGTGGCCACATCTCATAGCACAGTTCACAGTTTTTGCAGCGAGCCACATTAGTCCACAGCCTGAGTGACCTCTTGGAGTCATGCCACATTTCCAGCACCTGTCAAATGGTTCTTTCTGTAGGGCATGCAGACAATGGAAACACATTAAAATAACCGTATCTGCCAAGCAGGGGCAGGTCCAGAGAACAGAAATTGGCCCCACTGTACATGCAGCTGATCAATAAGAGGTATTGATTCTACTCTGTGTGCTCAGTCAGCCTGCCATAAAGAGTGTCTTTAACAAGCACAGTGGGCAGGATGGCACTGCTCTGCTAGCTGGGTGCTGATGCCACATAGCACAGCCATAGCAGCTTCTCGTCATGCATCTAGACTGCATTCCCTCCTTTTGATTCCTTTGCCCTATCAGTCAGCTTTTAGGGGGTGGAGAAGAAAATTATTGTAATGGAAATAATGAACAATGTTCTTTTTCATCATATCTTTCTGTGCACCTTGTAACATGGCTTATCAAAATCAATCTATAAAAATCCACAATGCCATAGCACATAATGCATTTTAATTGAATCTGCAATATATGTATGCATGAATTTAAACAGATTATTTGCATGAATTAATGTGAATATATAGCATGTGTTTTTATTTGCCTGTTATCCAGTCAATTATTACTAGCAAAAACAGATTCTAAAACTAGCTTTGCACATTTTATAAGCACTGCTGCTGGGGGAAGGGAAGGAAGAAAGTGTGATAGTGGCTGAGCTAAGGCAGCCTGAGGCATTTTTCTGCCTGCACAAGGCACAGACAGACAGAATGGATTGGGGACATTGTTCCAACAGTATCCTTTACTCTTTTGGAAATATGTGGCATTTGCTTTCTCCTTTTTCTCTGTGTCTCCTGTGATGTTGTCAGGGAGACAGAGTCCTTGACTTGCACCCCACAGCTGAGGCCATCCCCCTTTAGAGCAGTACTACCCCCAAACCTTGTACCCACTGGAAGATGGAAATCTGTTCTGTGACAGGTCCCTGCACGATCTGTTTAGGTGGCATAGAATAAAAACCTCCCTGCACTCTCTCTTCAGCTCATTCAGAGGAAGCTCAAACTTCATTCCAAAAAGTGTATTCCAAAAGACCTGGCTTTATAATGTATTTATGATCAATTGTATTTTTTTTTTAATGATAGCATAAAGAGGCCCTAGGTAGCCTTTTTATGACATTGTAGTCTGTGAAATACATTGTACATGTATTAAATTCCCCAACAAGATTTGTGACCTCCTTTGATTTTCTTGTTCCTGCTATAAAACCTTACTGTAAATTGATCTTGAAAAGTTACATTAAATGGGCATCTTTCGTAATTAAATTAGGGTAAAATGTCTGTTGCTTTCTCATGTAATTAGAACTCCAACTGTCAATTTTAAAAGTAATCAGGTTGTCAACAGAGGGCACAATCTAGTTATTTTAAAGGTCAAAATGGTTTTTGTATTTCAATTTTTCATATTTAGTTTATTAATATTTTTACAGGACTCAGACTTACTTCTTTTATTTATAAATAGTTGTAATTTTAAGGTGTTTAAACCTGGTACTGAATAGATTGGTGAAAGATGTGACTATTTTAATTACATTCTAAAAGGACATTCTCTATATAACCTTTGAGCACAACCCTGCAGTCATTGCTGAGAAAAACTCTAGCTGACTTGATAGACTGAAATTTAGACTATAACAGACACAAAAAATAAAAATAGGTCAGTAAGATATAATTGTGAGCACTCTGCACGTTTCCGCATTATCTTTGCTAATATCGAGCAAAATATTGTTCCACAAATCAGCACGGCTAATGCCCGATGTCCAAATAACCATTTGATTCACTTCACTTTATTGTTGGTATTTAGTAATTCAATCCTTTTTCACACAGTTGTTTACAGACAGATACAATAACTAACAAGAAAAATGTGAACAGGATCGCTTACTCGGGTTTTTGCCTACAGAACTTCTCAGTCTATTTTTAATATTTCGGAAAGCGGAAGGAGCATAAATGATCAGTGTTACATTTCTTATCTGAGTGTTATCAGTAATATCTAGAAATCCTTTTCCCTATTCTGACTTTCATTTCTTAAGAGCAGCAATTTGAGTATTCAGCATTTTATCAGGTTAAATATTCGAAGTATAACAATAAAATATATTTAATTTTTTTTTCTCCTGATTATTTTCTCTTTCACAACAAAGAACCATAAAGGCAGCAAATGCTATCTCTGGTTTAGTGCAAGAGAGAAAGTAAACACTAATTATAGCAAATAACTATTAGTGTCAAAGGATTGCAAGACATTACCAATATACACTTAAGCATTTCAGAGCAGACAGCGACCTTACCTTCATAGCCAAGGAGAAAGCATGTCAGCAAGTTAGGAGAGACCTCCTCCAAAATGGAACAAAAGGCAGAGATAGCACCTGGGCCTTTTAAATACAGTTTATCTAGAAAATATTCAGTTCTCTTCTTGTAGCTCTCCTGAGACCAAATGTCTTTGTATTCCTCCAAGGAAAAGACTCTCTTGTAAACCAAATATGACAGCACTTTGTTCACATCCAGCTCTTCCAGTATTTTCTCTCTCTGATTGCTTGGGATTTCAGAAAGCCACTTACTCCTGTTTTCATTTTCTCTTCTGGTAGATTTTGCACAGTTGTAAAACCAAGACTTGGCTGTTCTTCCAAACATTTTGATATTTAAGTAGAAAATAGAAAATTCTGCTTCTGCATTTATTGTGCAGTATTCAGCATGCAAAATAAACATACTGTGGATGGCTAGAATGCAAATACATACTGCTTTCTGTGATTATTGTAATTCCAATGGAATAAAGAAGGCCTACATACAAATTATAAAGAAATCTAGCTCAATGCCTGCAGCCTCCTAAGAGGATTACATTACACTAATTAGCCCTTTACAACTGTTAACAGCTTCTGAACCATAATGATGAGACTGAGAATTGCTTACTGTTACTTTTTAATTCTGTAACTGATCTTCAAAGATATCCCTTTGCAAAAAAGAATTCATTCTAGAAGACAGCTGATCAAACTGAAATAATCTGTACAAGCTGGTGCAGGACATAAAATAAAGCACCCTTTTTACACTTTGATTTTATATTCCTCAGAGGCCATACCCAAACCACAGTACAAATGCCCTCCACTTCTTGTTCTTCCATAAAATATTAGCTTTAATATGCAATGGAATTACACATTTAGAAAGCATGTTTCCATACACATTTTGTACCTATATGCAAAAGGTAAAAAAAAAAGTTCCAGAATAAGACCTTTTTTTGTGAAGGTAAATACATAACTACTAAGAATAACAACATTTCTGCATGTCTAGATTTTTATGCCATTTCCAAGCAAAATAATTCATGTAGCGTCCATTTCCTGAGCCAGGTTTAACAGTGGAGATTACTGCAATCCCAGTGGAGGTGTTCTGCCACTGATAATCATTCATTGGGGATCACACATTACATAACCTCCCTTATGCAAATGCTCCTTAGTACATGGACTGCTCGGGCTTGTTTTCATGCTTTCTGTCAACAAAAATTCCCTGTATAGAAAAGCTATGAATACTTCCTGCCTCCTCCTCCTGTTTCTTAGTCTATTTTTTCTATTTCTACTGCTGCCAACTGATAATGCATCCATGGCCTTGCTCGTGTGGCCTTACCTGCACTTTTCTAAAGGGTAGTTTATCTGTTGTGGAGCAAACAAAAATATGTTGCCAAGCTTTTAGTCCAACAAGTTTTAGAATATTTTCTGTTCTTGTGATCTTAAGTTGCAACCACTGTATCCTCCTGTCAGGTTTCTTCTGTTCCCAAAATTTCAAGTACTTATCAGTTAACATTACAGTTGACCACTGACTATCATAATGCAGGAATTTTATTGACTATGTGAGCATCCAGTCAGCCAGAGGCTTCACAGAATTGTTTGGCAGCATTGCCTGTCACCTTGTGGTTGTTTGCAGATACAACAAGCCTCTGTGTGACACATCGTGTGGAGCAAGGACCATGGGATTGTGTTTTATTTGAAGCAATAGTAATGGTCCCAGTTTACAATGTCATGGCTTATTTGCCATAGCAGTGAGATTCTCACACTCCTGTGATCATCTCAGGTAGAGCTCCCTGTGCTCTGCACGACATCACCCACCAGAGAGGGCCCTCTGGGGGGACAGGGATGGTACAAAGCAGCTGCTATCCCAACCATGAGCCACCCTAAGCATGAGCCAGAGAGCACAGCTAAACCAGGGTCATCTGCAGAGGGCAGAGAAAGTAGCCAACCTCTCTGGTGCATCTTCTAGGTAGCCTTTGAAAGCAGGGGCTCTTTAATTCTCAGAATTCCCTCTGGTTTGGAATGACCATAGAGGTA
Organism: Camarhynchus parvulus; assembly: GCF_901933205.1. Taxonomy (NCBI): domain Eukaryota; kingdom Metazoa; phylum Chordata; class Aves; order Passeriformes; family Thraupidae; genus Camarhynchus; species Camarhynchus parvulus. Next base: position 5,823,434 of record NC_044580.1, read on the forward strand.
CTATGATTCCTTTTTTCTCTTCAAATTGTTTCTGTCTCAGAAGTTCTACTAATTAACACCACATTATCTCAGCAGATAAAAAATCCTGATAGAGGATGCTGGTACTCCACATATGTTAGACAGCATCCTCTGAATCAGCCTTCTCAGCCTCTACAGCTTCGGAGGGGAAATTCTTCCATTACTTCACTAAATGCTAGAGCAAGCCCAAAGTTACACGTGTTTGAGCTCATAAGGCACTACCCAAAGATGAGATACAGAGGATATAACCTGAATACATTTCTCAGAGTTTAATTTAAACAACAAATCTCTGTTTATTTTATTGTGCTGACAACACTGCTTGTCATCAGTATCCTAAGCAGAGTAATTAATTCTACACAGTAGTGAATTTAAAAATTAAAAGAACAGATAACCTATCAAATTAATAATGAAATGGATTTCTAAATGAAGGTATAGACTATGTTTTACTTTCATACCTGCCAATCCAACCTCAAAGATATACAACCTTGCTATAGTGAGGGACAGACATAGGTGTTGCCAACTTGCACCTCTTCAGGAAAGGAAGGAAGAATTGGTGCAAATGAAAAAAGTGCATTGGTATATTAACCTAAAATTTGTGAGTATACACTATAGGAGCGTCTTTGGACTTGATGCACTGAATAATTGACTTTGTTCTTCTAAAAGAGTACAATGTTTGGAGCCAGGAATCTCCCCATTATTTTTGTTGGTAAAATAATATATTCTTATAACCTCAAATGTGTTCTTATAAAATCTTAAAATCAAAAAGAAGAGTAGATTATATAGGAAATGTATCGAGTTGTGAAAAATTACAAAATTTATCTCTCTACTTCCTCACATACCATATAGTTATTTCTCACTGTGTAAATACAAAAAAATGCTAAAATTCTGATTTGGTAATTGCCAAATTGGTAATAAAAACCCACACCTTTCAAAGTCTGAGTATAGGTTAAAGGTGAAAATTTGAAAGTGTGTGTTGAGAAACAACACAGAAAAGTGAGTGTAAAGTGCAATCAAGGGAGGAAACAAGATAAATTGCAGATGGCAAGGAAGTGTTTAAGACAAAAGGATACATGGAAGTACATGGTGGATATAAAAGATTTGTGATGGAGAACTAGTCTTTTCCCAGGGTCAAGGGTCTGAGGTATTTAACTGCAATGACCTGTAAATGATGCTGCAGACTGTTGGGCTGTGCAATAGAAGTTGTACAATCCTCCCAAGCTCTGAGTCCTAACACCTGGCAACTCAAACATCTTCAAATTATTTACCTTCATGCTAAGTTCTGCAATTTGTGCTAAGATGCTGAATAGTTTCAATCAGCCTGATTTCATACGAAATGGTGTCAGCCAGGAAGCATCCATTACAAATAAGCTCTGGCAGTGTTTATTTGACATTGAAGTCAAGAATGCAATCGACCAATACGTTTTAACAATGACATTGTTTCATAAAGCGTTTAAGGAAAGACTGAATGTGGTACATGGAGCCATAGTCCAGTTGACGCGGTGGTCCTCGGTCATAGGTTGGACTCGATGATCTCCGAGGTCTTTTCCACCCCAACTGATTCTGTGGATATTGACACTTCCCAATTGCTCACCGGCCTCAGGTAGGCAGATTGATCACCAGCACAGCAGCAGGAGCTCTAAAGAGCCGTTTGCTCAATTAAAAGGAGCGATGGGAGCAGGAACGCCCCGCACGGCTCCGCACGGCCCCGCAGCCGCGCCGGGCGGGCTCCGCCGGCAGCGGGCGGGGCCGGGGCGGAGCGCGCCACGGCCAAGATGGCGGCGGCGGCCGCCGAGGCGGTGGAGCTGCGGCTGTCGCGGCAGGAGCGGGAGCTGCGCTGGCTGGCAGCGGAGGTCGGCCGGCTGAAGGAGCCGCAGGAGCTGCACTGCCCCGGCAGCGCCAGCCCCGAGCTGCAGCGGCTGCGGGCCGAGAACGAGAAGTTGCGCTACCGCTTGCTGCACCTGCGCCGCAGCCTGGCGGCCGAGCTGGGCCGGGCGGCGCCGGCGCAGCCCCCGGCCGGCGGAGAGGTAGCGCCGGGGCCGGTCGGGGCGGGACGGTGACCCCGGGCGGGCGGGAAGGGAAGGGACGGGACACTCACAGGACCGAGCCGCCTGTGCCCAGGCCGAGCAGAAGCCTGTCGCGGTGTCTGCCCGCAGCACTGGGCAGCGGTCTCTACCCTTGTGCCAAGGCGGCAGGTTCATAGAATGGTTTGTGTTGGGAAGGTCCCTAAAGATCATCTTGTTACAAGCACCTTGTCGTGAGCAGGGACATATTCCACTAGACCAGATTGATTAGAGCCCCATCCAGCCTGGCCTTGAACACTGCTAGGGATGGGCATCCACAGCATCACCAGGCAACCTGTTCGAGGTATCACACGACTGAAAGTTGCTGTGACTGCTCACTGCTCTGGTTGGACCTCCAACGGCCTCTCTGGGGCAATTTTGCTAGGGATAGTTGTAGTAGTAAAATTTGGGAAATTTTATTGAGAGGAGTTTGCTTGGTGAGCAGCATTGCTGTGTCTGCAGAACATCAAAAGGATGCAGTTTAGCTGTACCATGAGAAATCTTTGTACTGAGGACATACCTTATTCCCTGTAATTGCCTTTTTAGCCATATATTATACTGATTTGGTTTGTTTTGATGATTGCTGGGAAAAAAAAGGTCATGGTATAATAGGGGTATACTTTGTATTCTCACTGTTTTCAGAAAGTCTCCAGTGCAAGTCCAGCTGATGCAGTGAATCAAATTAAAGAGGAAAAGAAAAAGGAAAATGAAGCTGTGAACCAACACCAGAATGATGTAAGTGGTTCTTTAATACCACATAGTAACAGGAGTGGTTTTCAGACAGGTTCAGAAAAGGCTCTCAAATCTGGAATACTTTGCTGTATTTTGAAATCCCAGCTTTTGGGAAGAAAGCTTGCTATAGCACAGAGAAAAAAAAACTCATATTATTCAAGAGCTTCATCTTCCATTAGTAGGGTTACTGATAAATTATTAAATCTCTACATTTTATGTAACAAAAGGATTTGGGTTATTGGAAAATAAAGCTCGTGGTTTTGTGGTGCCTAAGGAGGGTGGTGGTTGATGAGCATTCATAATGGTTGAAGGGATATTGGCAGCACTGATGTAGTACAATAGAGCTTAAAAACTCACCTTAGGCTAAAATACAGGAACCTTCATGTGAACTGTCTGGCTTGAATCTGATGCTTTGAATGTAGTGGCAGAAACGAAGGCTTGTTGGAGTGATCCAGATTTATCCAGGACATCTGCCAAATGCAAATTTTGGGTCAGGAATATAAGCTGCTTTCTGAGGTCCAGCTCAGAGACCCATTTAGGCCCAGATTGATGAACGTGCATGGAAAATCAGAAAATCACTCTAAAA